>NW_023260299.1:0-15000 GCF_009762535.1 Notolabrus celidotus | reverse complement strand
GTAGATTTTGTAAATTCCCTGATGCAGGAAATACATTCATAATTATAATAATATATACAACAATAATAATAACAACACAAATAAAAATGATAGTAATAACATTAGCAATAATAACAATGATATCCAATAATAATAAATACAACAACAATACAAACCTGTGTCATGATACAGAAATGAGATTCAAAATATTAGGTAAATAAAACCTTCATTTTTGTAGTTATAGGATAAAAAGGCATTGAGAAGTGGATTTAACATACACCTCCTTTTATATGGGGAAGTGCTAAAAACTGCGGTTCATGGAGCGTCCACTAGAGGCTGGCTCCAGGAGCATCAGAAACCACATACACACCCATTCAAAGAGACGATCTTTACAGCAGAAATAAACATGTTTACAGCCTGGTTCAAAAAACTGTTTAGGTCTGAAGAGCTCATTTCTCTATCGGCACACACTGTTACACACTTATAACTCATTCTGTTTGAAGATATTAAACGTACTAGTTTTGCCCAAATAAGGGCGTGGCTGACATGATGAATATTAATCACCTACTGTTGGTGACACTGTGACTCTAATGTGGGGTGTTGTTTGATCTCACATGTTTTGTCTTGTTCTCTTTGTGTGGACCCAAAGGAGGAGTCGTTGTGTCTGCGGTAATAAGTCACTGGAACAAATAAGACACGTAATTAAACCCTCCATGATTTCACTGGACACATTTCACATAGAGCTGGCAGTGTAGCAAAGCAGTGTGTGTGTGTGTGTGTGTGTGTGTGTGTGTGTGTGTGTGTGTGTGTGTGTGTAGCCACGGTAAACAACAACGTCTTGTTTATGATGTGTAGAATAAGCTGCCTCCATCTGCCCCTATGTAAACATGCAAAAGCCCGTGTATAAATAAGAATACATGCAGCTATACACACCACTGTTTTAATTAAGTGCTGAACAATGATAAGCAACACACACACACACACACACACACACACACACACACACACACACACACACACACACGGCTGCTCTAATAAAGTGTTTCTATAGTGACATCTTTATTGAGAACATGACAACAAGCCTCTGCTGCTGTAAATAAAAACACCATTATATTAACTACCACACTCTGCTTTATTAGCCTGTAATACCCACAGACACTCACACACACACACACACACACATACACACACACACACACACACACACACACACACACACACACACATACACAGAAGCTGCGGTTATATACAAGGGAAAGTGTCGGCCATAAATGGAAGTGAATATAAAGATACTAAAGAAGAGACCGGCTCTTAGAGTAAAAACTTCACTCCACTAAGAAGGCATGCAGACATGACTCTGTAGTGGAAGTCACTGCATTAAAAACAGACATGACTCTGTAGTGGAAGTCACTGCATTAAACACAGACATGACTCTGTAGTGGAAGTCACTGCATTAGAAACAGACATGATTCTGTAGTGGAAGTCACTGCATTAAACACAGACATGACTCTGTAGTGGAAGTCACTGCATTAAACACAGACATGACTCTGTAGTGGAAGTCACTGCATTATAAACAGACATGACTCTGTAGTGGAAGTCACTGCATTAAAAACAGACATGACTCTGTAGTGGAAGTCACTGCATTAAACACAGACATGACTCTGTAGTGGAAGTCACTGCATTAAAAACAGACATGACTCTGTAGTGGAAGTCACTGCATTAAAAACAGACATGACTCTGTAGTGGAAGTCACTGCATTAGAAACAGACATGACTCTGTAGTGTAAGTCACTGCATTATAAACAGACATGACTCTGTAGTGGAAGTCACTGCATTAAAAACAGACATGACTCTGTAGTTGAAGTCACTGCATTAAAAACAGACATGACTCTGTAGTTGAAGTCACTGCATTAAAAACGGACATGACTCTGAAGTGGAAGTCACTGCATTAGAAACAGACATGACTCTGTAGTGGAAGTCACTGCATTAAAAACAGACATGACTCTGTAGTGGAAGTCACTGCATTAAACACAGACATGACTCTGTAGTGGAAGTCACTGCATTAAAAACAGACATGACTCTGTAGTGGAAGTCACTGCATTAAACACAGACATGACTCTGTAGTGGAAGTCACTGCATTATAAACAGACATGACTCTGTAGTGGAAGTCACTGCATTATAAACAGACATGACTCTGTAGTGGAAGTCACTGCATTAAACACAGACATGACTCTGTAGTGGATGTCACTGCATTAAAAACAGACATGACTCTGTAGTGGAAGTCACTGCATTATAAACAGACATGACTCTGTAGTGGAAGTCACTGCATTAAACACAGACATGACTCTGTAGTGGAAGTCACTGCATTAAAAACAGACATGACTCTGTAGTGGAAGTCACTGCATTAAAAACAGACATGACTCTGTAGTGGAAGTCACTGCATTAAAACAGACATGACTCTGTATTGGAAGTCACTGCATTAGAAACAGACGTGACTCTGTAGTGGAAGTCACTGCATTAAAAACAGACATGACTCTGTAGTGGAAGTCACTGCATTATAAACAGACATGACTCTGTAGTGGAAGTCACTGCATTAAAAACAGACGTGACTCTGTAGTGGAAGTCACTGCATTAAAAACAGACATGACTCTGTAGTGGAAGTCACTGCATTAATAACAGACATGACTCTAGTGGAAGTCACTGCATTAAAAACAGACATGACTCTGTAGTGGAAGTCACTGCATTAAACACAGACATGACTCTGTAGTGGAAGTCACTGCATTATAAACAGACATGACTCTGTAGTGGAAGTCACTGCATTAGAAACAGACATGACTCTGTAGTGGAAGTCACTGCATTATAAACAGACATGACTCTGTAGTGGAAGTCACTGCATTAAAAACAGACATGACTCTGTAGTGGAAGTCACTGCATTAAAAACAGCCATGACTCTGTAGTGGAAGTCACTGCATTAAACAGACATGACTCTGTAGTGGAAGTCACTGCATTATAAACAGACATGACTCTGTAGTGGAAGTCACTGCATTATAAACAGACATGACTCTGTAGTGGAAGTCACCGCATTATAAACAGACATGACTCTGTAGTGGAAGTCACTGCATTATAAACAGACATGACTCTGTAGTGGAAGTCACCGCATTAAAAACAGACATGACTCTGTAGTGGAAGTCACTGCATTAAACACAGACATGACTCTGTAGTGGAAGTCACTGCATTAAACACAGACATGACTCTGTAGTGGAAGTCACTGCATTAAACACAGACATGACTCTGTAGTGGAAGTCACTGCATTAGAAACAGACATGACTCTGTAGTGGAAGTCACTGCATTAAAAACAGACATGACTGTAGTGGAAGTCACTGCATTAAAAACAGACATGACTCTGTAGTGGAAGTCACTGCATTAGAAACAGACATGACTCTGTAGTGGAAGTCACTGCATTAGAAACAGACATGACTCTGTAGTGGAAGTCACTGCATTAAAAACAGACATGACTCTGTAGTGGAAGTCACTGCATTAAACACAGACATGACTCTGTAGTGGAAGTCACTGCATTGAAAACAGACATGACTCTGTAGTGGAAGTCACTGCATTATAAACAGACATGACTCTGTAGTGGAAGTCACTGCATTAGAAACAGACATGACTCTGTAGTAGAAGTCACTGCATTAAACACAGACATGACTCTGTAGTGGAAGTCACTGCATTAAACACAGACATGACTCTGTAGTGGAAGTCACTGCATTAAACACAGACATGACTCTGTAGTGGAAGTCACTGCATTAAAAACAGACATGACTCTGTAGTGGAAGTCACTGCATTAAAAACAGACAAAGTAATGAGAGAAGTAATCAAATTAAAATCTGAACTCCATGTTTTTTCCTCCTCCGTCCCTCATCTTCAGATATCTTCTGCTTGTCCTCCAACATCTCCTCTCCTCCTCTGTCTTCTCACCTTCTCATGTTTTCCTGTTATCCCTTTTAAAAAGACCCCGCTGTGTGCACGGCGCTTTTATGTCGTACAAATGTTCTCGTATTTAAATGTTGGCGTTTAAAAAAGGATTTATAAATATCGGTTTAAGCAAACATGCGTGCCTAAGCAGAGCGTGTGGGAGAAAAGTGTCAGAAACGGGGTGTCATGACTTTGCATCCAAATTCCTCATTAAAGTATTTAGTCCTTCAGTGAAGCACAAGGCGGCACGTCTGTGTGGAGCTAATCCTGTTTAAACACATCCAGTGTGTGTGTGTGTGTGTGTGTGTGTGTGTGTGTGTGTGTGTGTAGATCTGTGTGTGTGTAGATCTGTGTGTGTCAGTGTATTACTCTGGGTGTGTTAGATGTTGAAAGTGTTGAACCACCTGTGTTTAAGAGAAAGCAAAGTAACAGTTGGATCCTTCAGCGGAGTAACGTCAGAGATGATCAGAGTTTTGATTCACAAGAAATCACAGAATCATCACTGCACTTTGATTAAGAAGAAGAAACATACTTTATTAATCCCCAGGGGGGGAATTCAATTTTTCCCCACATGTTATATTTTTTGGTCATGCTACACAGTTTGGAGTATATACATACAATTTTATGCACACACATGCAGTGGACATGCACTTAGGGAGAGATGTTATGACATCTGGAGGATGCTCCCATCAACCAGCGCATCCTGAGCACTTGGGGGTTCGGTGCCTTGCTCAAGGGTACCTCGGCAGTGCCCAGGCAAGTGAACCAGCACCTCTCCTATGGGGCGCCGTTTGTAAAGTTGTGCACACCGAAATTAACAGCAACATTTCTCCACATTTAGCTCCAAAACTTCATAAAAACGTAGAGTGATTTTTTAAAAGTCACTTTTTTATCACATTAAGAGAAATATTTGTGATCTTCTTCACATTTCATTTTGTTGTGAAAAATATATTAAGTTGAAATAATTGTTAAATCCAAATGCTAAATCTAAATCTAAATGTTAAATGTAAATCTAAATATTAAATCTAAATCTAAATGTTAAATCTAAATCTAAATGTTAAATCTAAATCTAAATGCTAAATCTAAATCTAAATGTTAAATATAAATCTAAATGCTAAATCTAAATCTAAATGTTAAATGTTAAATCTAAATGTTGCTCTGCGATCCTAAATATTTAGCTGATATGCAAATTCACACTGCAGCCCAGCGGAAATACCAAAATAAAAGCTTCAGAAAGAGATACAGACTTAGCAATAGCAACTTAGCTTGTTCGTACCATAGACTGGGTTAGTCCTGTCTCTGAGCGTTGTGAAATCCCTTTATAGCCTCCAACTGCCTATGCGGCATTTATACAGCGGGCAGTCCGGCTAGTAACCCGTAAGAGTCAGTACTGACAGACTATGGTTAGGATATATATGTATCAATTTTTTAAGCTTTTATTTTGGTACTAACAGCGCCCAATACAAATTCACACTGCCGCCCGGCGGAAGTACCAAAATAAAAGCTTCATAAAGCGATACATATATCCCAACCATAGTCTGTCAGTATGACTCCTACGGGTTACTAGCCGGACTGCCCACCATAAAAATGGTGGATAGGCCGTTTTGGAGGCTATAAAGGGATTTCACAACGCTCAGAGACAGGACTAACCCAGTATATGGTACGAACAAGCTATGTTGCTATTGCTAAGTCTGTATCTCTTTCTGAAGCTTTTATTTTGGTATTTCCGCTGGGCTGCAGTGTGAATTTGCATATCAGCTAAATATTTAGGATCGCAGAGCAACATTTAGATTTAACATTTAACATTTAGATTTAGATTTAGCATTTAGATATAAATTTAACATTTAGATTTAGATTTAGCATTTAGATTTAGATTTAACATTTAGATTTAGATTTAATATTTAGATTTACATTTAACATTTAGATTTACATTTAACATTTAGATTTAGATTTAATATTTAGATTTACATTTAACATTTAGATTTATATTTAGCATTTGGATTTAACAATTATTTCAACTTAATATATTTTTCACAAAAAAATGAAATGTGAAGAAGATCACAAATATTCCTCTAAATGTGATAAAAAAGTGACTTTTAAAAAACCACTCTACGTTTTTATGAAGTTTTGGAGCTAAATGTGGAGAAATGTTGCTGTTAATTTCGGTGTGCACAACTTTACAAACGGCGCCCCATACTCTCCAGCCACCAGTCCACTTGCCAAACTTCATCCATGCTGGGACTCGAACCGGCGACCCTCCGGTTGCCAAGCCAAGCCCCTATGGACTGAGCCACCCCCTATTCAAAATCAAAACTTAATCAACGTCTTTTTGTGGGTTTTATTCTTAAAAATGTAAACTTTACTTTCTGTAATTAAGCATTCCACTCCGTTTTTCTCTTCTGCATGCTCACCCGTCTGTCAACACACACAATCTGCATTTTCAGGACAGCTGGAGTCATGTGACCGAGGTTTCCCCTTCTGTAATCCCTGAATCAAGGATCCTCCTCCTCCTCCTCTCCTCATCCATGTTGTCTTTCTGGTCCTCTGAAAACCTCTGACCTGTTGACTCCAGGCCTGGCTCCGCTCATCATGACTTTGCTTTGTTGTTGTAGTTAAGTGAAATACAAGAAATTTGATGGCAGGAACAAGGGTCTAAATTTAGTTCCTGGGTATTTAATCTCCCCCTGAAAAGTCCCTGCTCGGGGGGTAGTACTTTTGGGGGCGGGGCCTACAAATGTGGAACGTTTCTGTTTGATAGAGTACCCTCAGTGTTTTTATTTCACCCGCTATCCATAATAACATCACACACACACACACACACACACACACACACCTGTGATTCCCTTGGTTTAATGACTCCTGAACATTGGTCTTCCCTGACACGGGACCTCCACCAGATCCATATCCTGTCTATCTCTGATCCGCTGCGGTCTGGCTCCATGCTTTTCCGTCCGTCAACACCCACCGGTTGCATTTTCAGAGCGCAGCACGGAGCAGGACCTCCGGACAGCTGGAGTCATGTGACCGAGGTTTCCCCTTCTGTAATCCCTGAATCAAGGATTCTCCTCCTCCTCCTCTCCTCATCCATGTTGTCTTTCTGGTCCTCTGAAAACCTCTGACCTGTTGACTATTGGGACCATGGCTGTGTTGTGTCTGCCTCCATCTTCAGCATGTAGAAGCAGATTGCTGGAAGTGAAATCCCTCTCTCGCTCTGCAGGAATATCTGGCAAGATAGAATCTAAAATCATCAGACTTTGCAGACTTCTGTCAGAACTGAGGACTTATATCTTACGTCAGACTTCCACCAGACCCGTGTCCGGTCCAGCTCCGTGCTCTCTCGTCCGTCAACACCCACCTGCTGCATTTTCAGGACCTCCGGACAGCTGGAGTCATGTGACCGAGGTTTCCCCTTCTGTAATCCCTGAATCAAGGATCCTCCTCCTCCTCCTCTCCTCATCCATGTTGTCTTTCTGGTCCTCTGAAAACCTCTGACCTGTTGACTCCAGGCCTGGCTCCGCTCATCATGACTTTGGTTTGTTGTTGTAGTTAAGTGAAATACGATCTGGTGATAACACAGAGTGTTTTATTCTGAAAATTAACCGGATGTTTTCATTTTGTTTTGGTGAAACCTGACTTCCTGTCCCGCTCCATCTGCTCTGTTGAGATTGATGCGTCGTGCTCCGGCATCCGGCAACAAATAGAAGTCTTGTGTATCTGATCCATGGAGGACTCCGACCTGCTGGATCCAGTGGAAGTTAACACATTGACTAGAATAGGAACCTATCAGATCCGGTGCTGTGACGGATCAGAGATGGATCTGGTGGGATTTGCCTGTGTGCCTGATAGCGTGAATGCGTCTCTATCAGCTCCCGGTGTTCCAGTCTGAAGTGTGACCCTGTAAACTGGAGACCTTCAGCTGAACGTGTCAGTGTTTGTGGAGTTTACAACAGCTGTTGAAACACAGAGGGAGTTCCTGGGAATGCAAACTAGTTGAGTTTTTCTTCAAACGTCCAAATACCCTCATCAGATATTTAATGATAACTAAAGACATTTGTAGGGGATGCATCCGGCTGAAAGTCTCCAGTTAACAGGGTCGCTCTTTTAACTGGAACACCGGTCCATCTCTGACATGGCTTTTAAATCTGTCTTCTTCTGATGCAGCCGGAACGCAACGGAGCGGATCCAGAGGAAGTTAACACACTGACTAGAATAAGTCTTTGTATCTGCTGTGGAGGAAATCGGATGGCTGGAGCTTATAAGGAGCTTTGGAGGAGATTTTGAGATTCAAGTCGTAGTAATTTTACAAGAATTAAAGCGTCACTGAATGTGAAAAAGGTCATGTTAGCATTCATGCTATATGACGCTGACATGTCATTGTCGACAGTGATGATCTGCAAACACAAAAGATGTGTGATACAGATTGAACATGTTTAAACACACAGCCTCCGTCAGGGCGCTCCTCACACGACGAGGAGCCGTCACGTGTGCTCTGACATTTACCTGCAGCCTGTTCTGCACCCACTGACTCATATCTGCACATGTGAGAAGACGACTGCGTTATTGTCCCCCCCGCGCTTATCTGACAGCTAATGCAAACATGCATGACTTTATTCCTGAGATAAGCATCCCTTTGTGAGGACTCGTGTGAGAATTAAAGGTTTCACTCCTCTCTGACGGCGCTGAGTTTTAGTCATAAATGTGTTTTCACGTCAGTTCTGCTGCCAAGTTTCCAATTTGTCTTTCCTCTGTGCACAGAAACACCCCTTACATAAAGTTTACTCGAATGAAATCAAATATCAGCGGCGCTGGAGAGAAGCTGCAGCCTCTCCTGGTTGATGGATTAATATCTAAATCTGACAGAACAGGAAATGTTTGTCTGTTAAAGTTTGTTTTTCCATGCAGACATGACTCGCTGTCCAACCCAAAGCAGAATCTATGATGTGCAAATGCAGATAATAAAAACTGAAAGGGACAGGGAGTAAAAAAAGAGAAGAAGAAGGACAGTAAAAAAGAGGAATGGTGTCATAAGAGGAGGGAGGGAGGTGGACATGAAAAAGACAGAGAGAGGTGAAGTGGTGGAGAGAGGTTAAACCAGGTCTCATCCTCGTTTCTTACTTGACTGAGCATTCAGCATCCTTCACCCCAGGGCCCCCGTGTGTGTGTGTGTGCGTGCATGTGTGTGTGTGTGAGTGTGCAAAGAGAAAAGAGAAGGTCAGAGGAAAAACAAAACATCAATGAAAGGAAGAGCTGGGAGGAAGAGGAGGACGGAAGAACAAGCGTGAGACGGGGAGAGCAGAGAGAGGCGAAACGAGGAGATAAGGAAGTGGTTACAAAAGAGCAAAGTGTGAGCTCCTCTGCAGAACGTCATGTGACGTGAACTCTGTTTATTAAAAATAGTGGAGTGTTAAGTTAGTAGAGGCGCCTCAGAGCTGTCAGATAATCTCATATCTGCAGTGCTGCGGTACAAAGTTTAGGAGCCAAGTCAAAACTTGGTAATGACCAGCAGAGGGCGACTCTACTGCTTTAAACAGTAATAATAATAATAACTGATATAATTTATATAGTGCCTTTCAAGAAACCCAAGGTCTCTTCACAGGATCAGGTAGGGGGTCTGGGGGGTAGGTGGGGATATCTAACGGGGAAAGGCCTTGAGGAAAAGGTGCGTTTTGACTGCTTTCTTAAAACCATCCAGGGTTGGGGCGCTGTGGATGTCAGGAGGGAGAGAGTCCGCAACACTGAGTGCTCTGTCCCCGAAGGTCTGCAGCTTAGTCCAGGGGATGGAGAGGAGACCCTGATCCGAAGACCTTAGGTTCCAGGATGGAGTGTGTTGGTGCAGGAGGTCAGCCAGGTATTGGTGGGGGGTGAGGGCATGCATGGATTTGTAGGTGAGGAGGAGGAGCTTATAGGTGATGCGGTACTTTACAGGGAGCCAGTGGAGGTGCATGAGAGTGGGGGTGATGTGCTGCCAGGGCTTGGTGTGTGTGAGAACCCTGGCAGCTGAGTTCTGCACGTATTGGATGAGGGTCTCTGCAACTGAATCAGAGAGAGATGGACACAGACTGGAGATGTTCTTGAGGTGATAGAAGGCAGACTTTGAGACTGGTTTGATGTGTGACCGGAAGGAGAGGGTGGAGTCAAGAATGACACCCAGGTTGCAGACTTCAGGAGATGTGGAGATGGAACAGCCATCCACATGGAGGAGGAGGAGATCTCCAACCTTCCTGAGCAGTGGCTTCGGTGCCACAACCGTGAGCTCCGTCTTTTTACTGTCGAGTTTGAGGAGTTTAGATGTCATCCAGGATTTTATGGCGTGGAGGCAGTCGACCAGAGACTGAGGGGGAAGCTGGATGGATTATGAGGTGCTGAGATAGAGCTGAGTATCATCAGTGTAACAGTGGGAATTGAGACCGAAGTGGGAGCATGTAGATGGTGAAGAGTAGGGGACCGAGCACAGTGGTCCTCAAGTGGACAATTAGCAATAAGGTGCAACACCACTAACTGTAATAGGAGTGTGAATGAACCACCTTACAAGTGCAAGCACACTGAGTCTTAAGAAATACGTCCCTTCAAAATAAAAGCGCAGCAAACATTATTTTCAGGAACTCCATCTGTGCTCCTTGACCACAGTTCCCCCAGGAACTAGGGAACGTTTGAGGAGCTTTGCGCTTTTCAACAGCAGGAACAAGGGTCTAAATTTAGTTCCTGGGTATTTAATCTCCCCCTGAAAAGTCCCTGCTCGGAGGGGGTAGTACTTTTTGGGGGCGGGGCCTGCAAATGTTGAACGTTTCTGATTGGTAGAGTACCCTGAGTGTTTTTTATTTCACCCTCCGTCCAACAAACATCACACACACACCTGTGATTCACTTGGTTGAATAACTCCTGAACATTGGGACTTCAACCAGATCAATGTCTGGTCTGTCTGTGATCCACTGCGGTCCAGCTGCGACTTGTCGCATCAGAGACGCAGCCGGAACGCAACGGAGCGGATCCAGTGGAAGTTAACACATTGACTAGAATAGAAACCTATCAGATCCAATAATGTGACGGATCGGAGACGGATCTGGTGGGATTTGGCCGTGAGCCTAATAGTGTGAATGCGTCTCTGTCAGCTCCCGGTGTTCCAGTCTGAAGAGTGACCCTGTAAACTGGAGACCTTCAGCTGAACATGTCAGTGTTTGTGGAGTTTACACAGCTGTTGAAACACAGAGGGAGTTCCTGGGAATGCAAACTAGTTTAGTTTTTCTTCAAACGTCCAAATACCCTTATCAGATATTTAATGATAACTAAAGACATTTGTAGGGGATGCATCCGTCTGAAAGTCTCCAGTTAACAGGGTCGCTCTTTTAACTGGAACACCGGTCCATCTCTGACATGGCTTTTACTTGATTTCTCTTTCTTTCATTAGTTTTTATTTGTTCTATCTTTTTTGTATGTGTGTGTACTTTTCAAAAGAAGAAGCTGTGATTCTCTTGATTTAGCAGCTTGTAACAGTAGTCTTCTCTCAGCCCACCGTGAATGCGTCTCTCCTCCCGGTGTTCCGCTTTTAAAAGTGACCCTGTAAACTGGAGACCTTCAGCTGAACGTGTCAGTGTTTGTGTTGATTCATTCATTGCTTTTTCCATGTTTTTAACCACAGGCACAACATTTTCACTTTTTTTCTTGTTTTTCTGCACAATTTCAAGTTTAAGGACAATTTATTTTTTCAACAGGGTCAACTTTTTTGTAAAAAAAAAAAAATGTCAATTTTTTTTTGTCAAATTTTCTTTTCTTTTTTTTTTGTCAATTTTTTTTTTCAATTTTTTTTTTTCAAATTTTTGTCAATTTTTTTTCTTTTCCAAAATTTTTTTTTCAATTTTTTCCAAAAACCATTCACAGTCATTGTTTTTTTTCCCATCATGTGATTCTCTTGATTTCTCTTTCTTTCATTAGTTTTTATTTGTTCTATCTTGTTTGTATGTGTGTACTTTTCAAAAGAAGAAGCTGTGATTCTCTTGATTTAGCAGCTTGTAACAGTAGTCTTCTCTCAGCCCACCCTGAATGCGTCTCTCCTCCCGGTGTTCCGGTTTTAAAAGTGACCCTGTAAACTGGGGACCTTCAGCTGAACGTGTCAGTGTTTGTGGAGTTTACACAGCTGTTGAAACACAGAGGGAGTTCCTGGGAATGCAAACTAGTTTAGTCCAAATATCCTCATCAGATATTTAATGACGGTCTAAAGACGTTTATGAGGGATGCATCCGGCTGAAAGTCTCCAGTTAACAGGGTCGCTCTTTAAACTGGAACACCGGTGCATCTCTGACATGGCTTTTAAATCTGTCTTCTTGCTTTAAGTGGAGCGTTTCAGATGTTTAGAATCCTCTTCGTGTCTCGAGCTCGTCTCCTTCAAAGTGTTGATTCAAAGCACGATCAAAGACAGCACAAGAGGAATCTCCTTCATGCTAACAGACTGACTGACCCCTGTGGAGTCCAGACCCTTGTGGTGGTGGTGGAGGTGTTGGATGATGAGATGATGAACCTGAGGAACTGTTGAGGTGTTGGGCGATGAACTCAGTGTTTTTCCACCTCTGGATGTGTGACAGAGAGACGAGCTGTTCCTGTTCTCACAGGATCAACCTGCGACTTCAAGGCCACGCGGTGACTCCCAAAGGATCCTCTGCATGATAAATTGACAGATAATTGAGCTTGACAAAGAGTGCAGTGACTGATTCAGGCATTAATCAAACACACACACTAACACAAAGAGTGTGTGTGTCAGCAGATGTACGGTTATAGCCTGTGGTTAGAAAGATAAATTTGCACAAACACTCAGTGACGTACATTTTAATGATCCTCAAATACCTCCACGGAAAATACAAGTCTTACTCTGAGATCTTACAAAGTAGCAGGCTGCCATCCATCCACACACTCACACACACACACTCTCACACACACACACAGAGTCCGCAGAGTGAGTGTATCCTGAGGCTGTGGTTCCCATTAACATCCTGTATGAGCGGCAGCGTTAACCGCCTGCAGTGCCAATCAACTGAAATGCCAGTCTGCAGCCGCTGGCAGGAGCCAGAGCCGGTAAATTCTGCTATCTGTGTGTTTCCTTTTTCTGGGTCCTGCAGGGAGAGTCGGAGGGAAGCACTGAGTATAAGAAAGGTGGAGAGGAGGAGATAAAGAGGCAGGAACAGGTAGCCTGTTTGGTGATAGACGGAGACGTGTGAGTTCTTTGAAGGGAGTGTTTCCACGATCGGTGTGGAAGACATACAAGAGGCGTCTGTTTTCACGTTTGCAAGTATATGCACGATGAATTTCACTCTGCAGGAACTCTGAAACTCTGACCGGTGTTTGGGCTTTTGCATAGACTACAGTTTAAAGATGGATGACACGCAGTGGTGGCTGGTGGAGAGCTATAACTCCAAAATAGCAAGCAAACATGTACTAAGGTATCAAACCACAGAACTTGACACGGTCTATTATTTTCCATAGGATGTGCCTGTTTTTTGTCAGCCTCCTCATTGTGCTGTCTTAAAGGTGACATATCATGCAAAATGGACTTTTTAATGGTTCTCTATCTGAAATCTGTGTCCCTGTCTACAAACCCCCCGAGAATGAAAACAATCCATTCTGCCCCTGTTCTGATTTCTCCACCTTTCTGTAAATGTGTGCTGAAACCAGCCGTTTCAGTTTTCAGTGTTTTTCATACGTCACAACGCCATCCGGTCTGTAACAGGAAGTCAGAGCTCGGAGCTTGTTCAGCCCATAGACTGTATAAAATACAACTCAACCCCTCCTCCGTTTTTCATTCCCTGCACACATGTGTGCTAACAAGGAGCTTAGGAGGGAGGCATGCTAGTTGTAGGCTGTCTTAATAAACACAAAGGTCGCTTTGACTCCCCACGTCTGCAGATTTGAAGATCTAGTGGATGATTTTTATTTATCATGGATACGTGCTAGCGCTAGTTAGCATAGCCACATAGCTACATGTCGTAGCTGTAGCTGTGTACCAAGACACACGTCTACATACTGACAAATAAAACAACAAGAAACACTAAATCTGTGACCAATGGTTCAGAAAGGTCCTGCTGCCTTTCTGGCAGAGGTCGGTTTTACTCCCCACGTCTGCAGATTTGAAGATCTAGTGGAGAATTTTTATTTATCATGGATAAGTGCTAGCGCTAGTTAGCATAGCCACATAGCTACATGTTCATAGCTGTAGCTGTAGCTGATACGGACGTGCTGGACTCCAGCGGCAACAGCTTCTACGACTCGTCTCATCACTATCACTTCTCTCTCTTACTCTTCTCTATCCCTCTTTCCAGACCCAACTCGGTCTCAGCAGATGTGTGTCTAACATGAGTCTGGTCCTGCTGGAGGTTTCTGCCTGTTAAAAGAAGTTTGTCCTCTCCACTGTAACTAGCTAAATACTGTGATGTGTAATGCTCATGATGGATTAAGGTGGGGTCAGACTGAGTCTGACCCTGTCTTGGTGTTGGGTCTCTGTTCATAATTTGACATAGAGTGGTCTAGACCTCCTATGTTTGTCAATCAATCTTTATTTGTATCGCGCCAAATCACAACAAACGTTATCTCAAGACTCTTTTACAAACAGAGCAGGTCTAGACCACTCTATGTCAAATTATGAACAGAGACCCAACACCAAGACAGGGTAAGACTCAGTCTGACCCCACCTTAATCCATCATGAGCATTGCACATCGCAGTATTTAGCTAGTTACAGTGGAGAGGACAAACTTCCTTTAACAGGCAGAAACCTCCAGCAGGACCAGACTCATGTTAGACAGCCGTCATGCCTCGACCGAGTTGGGTCTGGAAAGACAGATAGAGGGGAGTAAGAGAGAGAGGTGATAGTGATGAGACGAGTCGTAGAAGCTGTTGCCGCTGGAGTCCAGATCGTCCGCAGCAGGAGGACGTCTACGGCAGCTCAGAGGAATCTACGAGACAAGGGAGCTCAGGGACTCCAGAAAGGTCTATGGTTAGTAACTTTAATGGGACAGGAAGAGTTAAAGTAAGTGATGAAGGGGTTGGGGGGAAGGGGGTGAGCTAGGA
>NW_023260298.1:0-17239 GCF_009762535.1 Notolabrus celidotus | reverse complement strand
ACCCACTCATTGCTCAGGTACACACAACTGTATGTGTGTGTGTGTGTGTGTGTGTGTGTGTGTGACTTCACATATGTGTTGACCCTCCCTCACCTCTGTCCCGTGTGTGACCAACAGAAGCTGCAGGCGTCCATATCAGAGGCTCAGATGGCGCAGCAGCAGCACCGCATGGCGAGGCAGAAATCACAACGCTTCCTGAAACCAAACAACAAGCACTGATGTCACTTCCTGTCCCATGCTGATTTCTAAACGCCTCACTCTGTACCTTTAAATAATGTAAACAAACATGTTATTCTGACGGAGGATAGATCACCGGCTTTAACTGCCACGCCTACGTCAGGGTTACACCTTAACAGGAAGTGGCACTTATCACTTATCACTTCCTGTCACCTTCTTTTTGCACTCTTTTTGTTACTTTTCTCCAGCTTTTATTTCATTTTGCACTTCTTCTAAAGAATGATGTAATGTCACGGTGCAGGGTTTAAGGTTTCTGTGTTTGTACCTGAGGAGGTAAACTAGTCCTGCAGCTGCTCTTTATTTTATGAGGATACTTCTGAGAGACGTTTGTAATGAACTACCTTTATTCTGAAAATCCGTCTCCGTCCCACTTTTCCTGTGCAGCTAGCTATGACTTTTCTTTTATTCTGATATCAAGAAGCTGCAGAGCTCACCTTGTTTTAATAACTGATGACAGATCACCTGATGTTCATTTACACTTTCTGAGATGCTTTTATTTTGAAATCCTGCTTTTTTATGTTTGAGTACGGTGTGTGTTAAAATCAACGGTCAGTAGAGCTCAGAGGGAAGATCAGCGGTTTACTATCCTTAGCTTAAGGAAGGAAGGAAGGAAGGAATTAAAGAGACATCATAAGAGGAAGGAAGGAAGGAAGGAAGGAAGGAAGGAAGGAAGGAAGGAAGGAAGGAATTAAAGAGACATCATAAGAGGAAGGAAGGAAGGAAAATAGAAAGAAAGATGTCCCAGGACAGAAGGAAGGAAGGAAGGAAAGAACGAAGGACTTCCAAGGAAGAAAGAAAGGAGAGAAAGAACAACATCCTAGGAAGGAAGACTAAAGGAAAGAAAGACATCATAGGAAGGAAGGTTTAAGGATAGAAAGACTTCCTAGGAAGGGAGGAAAGAAGGAAGGAGGGTAAAACGAAAGAAAGACATCTTAGGAAGGAAGGAAGGAAGGAAGGCAAAGGGAAAGGAAGACATCATAGGAAGGAAGATTTAAGGATAGAGAGACTTCCTAGGAAGGAAGGAAAGACGGAAGGAAAGAAGGAAGGAGGGTAAAAGGAAAGAACAACATCCTAGGAAGGAAGGAAGGTTTAAGGAGAGAAAGAACAACATCCTAGGAAGGAAGGAAGGAAGAAAGAAAGACATAGGAAGGAAGGTTTAAGGATAGAAAGACTTCCTTGGAAGGAAGGAAAGAAGGAATGAGGGTAAAAGGAAAGAAAGACATCTTAGGAAGGAAGGAAGGAAGGCAAAAGGAAAGGAAGACATCATAGAAAGAAAGAAAGAAAGAAAGAAAGAAAGGAAGTAAGGAAGGAAGGAAGGAAGGAAGGTGGGTAAAAGGAAAGAAAGACATCCTGTAAAGCTCTCTCTCTGTTTTCTTTATTTTTAGAGTTTATTTGTTTTTATTCTTTTTTTATTTTGAGTTATTTTTGTAAAAGAGGAACGTCTTTATTTTTCAAACATCAGCTGAAGTCTGAATGTGGGGTCTGCTGGAGGATCTGATCTCTGACGGGGTCTGCTGGAGGATCTGATCTCTGACAGAGTCTGCTAGAGGATCTGATCTCTGAGGGAGTCTGCTGGAGGATCTGATCTCTGACGGGGTCTGCTGGAGGATCTGATCTCTGAGGGAGTCTGCTGGAGGATCTGATCTCTGACAGAGTCTGCTGGAGGATCTGATCTCTGACAGAGTCTGCTGGAGGATCTGATCTCTGACAGAGTCTCAGACACAGTTTTAATGAACACATTGATCATATTAATATCACAGCGTCTCTGTTTGGTTTGAATCCTGTAGTCTGCTCATGACGATGAAGCCATAAAAACATGTTGCACTAAAGATGTGATTATTGTAATAATCAGTGTATTGATGATGATGATGATGATGATGATGGTGATGATGATGATGATGATGATGGATGTGTTCTGTGCTTCCTCTGAGAATAAACCCACAGAGATCTGAGATAAATGTAACCCACATGTTCTAACAGAGGAGAGAATGAGTGAGTGTTGAGTTCTTCTTCTTCTTCTATAATCTCTGCTGTAACCAAACGTCTGTATCCGTGTCTGTGGAGGAGAGTAAGACCTGAATACATCACCCTGAGAACCCATGCTGTCTGCTGTCTTTATGTGAACCCTCTGCTGTGTTTGAGAGTTTGGATGTTTCAGAATCAGTCTGCTGCCACGCTAAACTTTATTATTTTTATACAAAGTGACAGTAAAATATCTAAACTATCTGTATCAACACTATCAAAGTGTTTCCTGTAATAACACCCGCTGGTTTCTGGACATATTGTAGTTTTTGGAGGCCGTAAGGAGGCTGCTGCAGTGGTCCGGTCTGGAGGAGCGCTGAAGCAGTCCTCCACCAGAGGGAGCCAGACGTGCCTCATCCAGCCTCCAGACTCTGCTGCTCCTGAACGTGAGAGTCACCAACACCTCGCTCCCTCAGGTGGGTCCAGTGAGACCTCAGGTTGGTCCAGTCCTCAGGTGGGTCCAGTCCTCAGGTGGGTCCAGTCCTCAGGTGGGTCCAGTCCTTAATGCCACAGATTCTTGAGTGGGTTAAATTTGGTCCCAGACTTCAGAGAAAAAGTCAAAATTCTCAAGACTTGGTTTATCCCTCTTCTTATATCTTAAAGTAAAGTGACCCTGAAGCTCCGTCTCACTGAAGATCAGTGGTTTACTATCCTTAACTTAAGGAAGGAAGGAAGGAAGGAAGGAAGACAGGAAGGAAGGAAGGAAGACAGGGAAAAAGGACAAAGGAAGGAAGAAAGAAATTAAAGAGACATCATAGGAAGGGAAGAAGGAGGGTAAAAGCAAAGAAGGATGTCCTAGGAAGGAAGGTAAAAGGAAAGAAAGATGCCTAGGAAGGAAAAAAGAAATACATCCTAGGAAGGAAGGAAGGAAGGAAGGAGAGAAAGAAACATCCTAGGAAGGAAGGAAGGAAGGTAAAAGGAAAGAAAGATGCCTAGGAAGGAAAAAAGAAATACATCCTAGGAAGGAAGGAAGGAAGGAAGGAATGAGAGAAAGAAACATCCTGGGAAGGAAGGAAGGAAGGTAAAAGGAAAGAAAGATGCCTAGGAAGGAAGAAAGAAATACATCCTAGGAAGGAAGGAAGGAGAGAAAGAAAGAAACATCCTAGGAAGGAAGGAAGGTAAAAGGAAAGAAAGACGTCCTATGAAGGATGGAAGGAGAGAAAGAACAACATCCTAGGAAGGAAGGAAGGCAAAAGGAGAGGGAAGACATTATAGAAAGAAAGGAAGATAAAAGTAAAGGAAGACATTGGAAGGAAGGAAGGAAGGAAGGAAGGAAGGAAGGAAGGAAGGAAGGTAAACGGATAGAAAGACTTCCTGTAAAACTCTTTCTGATATTTTTATGTTTTAGAGTTTATTTGTTTTTTATTGTTTTTTATTATGAGATCTTGAATTCTGCCTTTGGTCTCAGGATTCCAAGAAAAAAGTCAAAATTCTGCAGACTTGTTTTATTCCTCTTTTTATATCTTAAAATAACGAATTCAAAGTAAACAGAAACATGAACACTGACATTAATCAGCATGAGAAGATCTAACTGTAACGACAGAGACCGTGTTTCACAAACATTCATTAGACCTGGATTTGAATGTCATAGTCCGGCCTTTTTCCCATCTGTTAACATTAAGGGGGCGGGGCTTATGACCTGAACTGCAGCCAGCCAGCCAGCAGGGGGAGCTGTAAATGTTTGAGCCTCAAGGCAAGAAAAACTCATGACATCTATTTTGATATAAAGTCTGAACACCTGAACACAGATTCTTACTGTGAGGAATATAAAGCCAGCGTTCCTGCAGGACGTCCCTGTCTGCAGTCTGATCAGGGTTCAGCAGAGTCCAGTATCGTGTGATGATGGAGGTCCAGCTTCCTCTCTGATTATCAGTCTTCATTTCAGGACGTCAGTCAGCTGATAAACCTCTCATCCTGTCCATGATTTAAGGTTTCCTCGACAACTGTTTGACGACTCCCTGTTCCTGAGCAGCTGAGAGGATGTAGAGACTCGTGTGTGTGTGTGTGTGTGTGTGTGTGTGTGTGTGTGTGTGTGTGTGTGTGTGTGTGTGTCAGGGACAAGGTTTCTGAATAGTGAAGGTCAGTTTGAACAATGAAGGAGATTATAATATCAAATACTATAGATCAGTGGTTCCCAAACTTTTCAGGCCACGAGGCCGGTGTTCAGGCGGTGCTGAACATCAGGCGGTGCTGAACATCAGGCGGTGCTGAACATCAGGCGGTGCTGAACATCAGGCGGTGCTGAACATCAGGCGGTGCTGAACATCAAGCGGTGTTGAACATCAGGCGGTGTTGAACATCAGGTGGTGATGAACATCAGGCGGTGCTGAACATCAAGTGGTGTTGAACATCAGGCGGTGCTGAACATCAGGCGGTGTTGAACATCAGGCGGTGTTGAACATCAGGCGGTGATGAACATCAGGCGGTGCTGAACATCAGGCGGTGTTGAACATCAGGCGGTGCTGAACATCAGGCGGTGATGAACATCAGGCGGTGCTGAACATCAGGCGGTGCTGAACATCAGGCGGTGCTGAACATCAGGCGGTGCTGAACATCAGGCGGTGATGAACATCATGCGGTGTTGAACATCAGGCATTGGTGCAGAACATCAGGCATTGGTGCTGAACATCAGGCGGTGCTGAACATCAGGCGGTGATGAACATCAGGCGGTGTTGAACATCAGGCGGTGCTGAACATCAGGCGGTGTTGAACATCAGGCGGTGCTGAACATCAGGCGGTGCTGAACATCAGGCGGTGCTGAACATCAGGCGGTGATTAACATCAGGCATTGGTGCAGAACATCAGGCATTGGTGCTGAACATCAGGCGGTGCTGAACATCAGGCGGTGATGAACATCAGGCGGTGTTGAACATCAGGCGGTGCTGAACATCAGGCGGTGTTGAACATCAGGCATTGGTGCAGAACATCAGGCATTGGTGCTGAACATCAGGCGGTGCTGAACATCAGGCGGTGATGAACATCAGGCGGTGTTGAACATCAGGCGGTGCTGAACATCAGGCGGTGTTGAACATCAGGCGGTGCTGAACATCAGGCGGTGCTGAACATCAGGCGGTGCTGAACATCAGGCGGTGATTAACATCAGGCGGTGCTGAACATCAGGCGGTGCTGAACATCAGGCGGTGCTGAACATCAAGCGGTGCTGAACATCAGGCGGTGCTGAACATCAGGCGGTGCTGAACATCAGGCGGTGCTGAACATCAGGCGGTGCTGAACATCAGGCAGTGCTGAACATCAAGCGGTGCTGAACATCAGGCGGTGTTGAACATCAGGCATTGGTGCACATCAGGCGGTGCTGCGGTGCTGAACATCATGCGGTGTTGAACATCAGGCATTGGTGCACATCAGGCATTTGTGCACATCAGGCGGTGCTTGTGCGAGGGGCCCATTCATTGCTGCTTGCGTCTTTAATTTAGACTACTTTTTTGCAGCAGGTTTGATGTGTTTTTGTAATGACTCCATGCACGTCTTTCTGGACCCGTCTGGTCTCAGCAGATGTTTGTGCAGCATCAGTCCGGCTCTGCTGGAGGTCGCTCTTTATCCAAGGAGGTGTTTCCTGGCAGGTGGATTAATGTTGGGTCTCTGTAACGCACCGTGTCTGTACTTTGGTATAAAAAGTGCTGCACTGTGGGAAATCCCCTCCACCTGCAGCTATGCTTCCTGGATGGGCGGAGCTTCGGTGCCAGCTCACCTGTTGCACATCAAAGACGTCTGGCTGCGTGTGGTTACCTCATCGCTGCACAGTTTGAACCACAGAGCAGATTGTCTGTATTAAAGATTAAAACTCTGAACTCTAAACCTCTTCACCCGACATGTTCGTCAGCGCCGGGAGATAAAAAAAAACATCCGTATAAAATCTGAAAACCTGTCGCTGCAGGAGGAAATAATCATCACCTTTATGAGAACCCCACATTAACACACACACACCTGGAGAATAAAAACACACCTGTAATCTAACCGCATCCGATGGACATGTTCAGCAGTGTAATGATGCAGAACTCAAATCAACAATTACAGAAACAGAGAAGAAGAGTGGATGTTCCTGTGAGGAGGTCAGACGTGTTATTATCCACGCTGTGTTTATTCAAATACATATAATGCTCATGACGATCAGAAAGTTCTTTAAACCACTTCAAGGAGTCCCGAAACCTCCTCGCTGACCCCTGGGGGATTCTCTGTCCGTCCAGCCCTCCTGGAACCGGTTCAAGTACCCTGGAGTCCAGCGGGCGGGTCTGTCGGTGCTTCAGCAGTGAAAACAACTTTAACAGATGAAGCCCGTCTGGAAAACTCTGAGTGTCTATTTTAAGAGGCAGCTGAGCAGCAGACTCGAGCTTTGATAGTTTTCATCAAAATAAATCCAAACTAAATAAAACAAAGAGTTTAAGTCTCAAAACTGGAGGCTGACCTCTGAGGACGGACTGAGCTGATCCCTGATCAAAGTCTGGCTGTTTCTTTTGTTTTCTGATTCCTCTTCAACACATTTCAGTTTCATGTCTTCAGCTCTGTTTGCTGTTAGACATCTCCCTGTGTTTCTCTCTTAAGGATCCTGAAACCTCCTGGAAGTGTTTCCCAACAAGTCCCAGACCTTCTTGAACCCTGCATAAACTGAGTGATCTCTGACTCCACCTGTACGGCCACAGGGAGATAGCTGAAGCTTAAAGGCACAGTCTGGAGTTTTTAACTGATTCTGAAACGTCCATGACCTGCAGAGTGAAATGAGATGATCAGCTGCAGGCTTGGTTTCTTCTTTGAACTGAAATGTCTGAGGTCGTGTAAAAAGCTGATATTCGTCCCTCGCCCTGACGTGTCTCTGACCCGCCGTGACCCGCCGTGTTTACCTCAGAGCTGCGTTGACTGTAATCAAACGTTCAGCGTCAGCGGCAAAGAGCTTCCTGTTTACTTTAACTCTCATTTAACTCAAACAAGTGCAGCACTTTGACCTGTCCTCCTCCTCCTCCTCCTCCTCCTCTTCTTCTTCTACTCTTCAGGTTTACGTCTGACTCACAGTTACCGGTCAGACTGCAGCAGCTTCACACTTCAGACTGTTGAGACGTCAGGACTCAGGGAGTCTCTGAGGGCGGTTTGTTATTCTCCCAGCTCTGAGGATGAGCTCAGACTGGATATAAGAAGTGGATGTAACCTCTCAGCCAACGCAGCGCTGTTTTAAAACCGTCATCCCAGTTATGGCCAGCAGGGGCTGGAAAAAAAGTCTACCTATAAAGAAGTCTCTGTCAGTCTCAGCATCTCCAACCTCAGCAGCTTCAGAGGCAGTTTAACGTTTGACGTATAGAATAGAACAGAATAGAATAGTATCGTATCCTATAACCTACAAAGCTCTTAAAAATCAGACACCCTCGTATCTTAAAGAGCTCATAGTGACCTATTACCCCTCTAGAACTCTACGCTCCCAACATGCAGGCTTACTAGTTGTACCTAAAGTCTCTAAAAGTAGTATGGGAGGTAGAGCCTTCAGTTATCAGGCCCCTCTCCTTTGGAATCATCTACCAGTCAGGGTCCGGGAGGCAGACCCCCTCTCTACTTTTAAGAGTAGGCTTCAAACTTTCCTTTTTGATAAAGCTTATAGTTAGAGCTGGATCAGGCTTGGACCAGGTCTTAGTTATGCTGCTATAGGCTTAGACTGACGCACTGGGATCCTGTCTTTCCCTCTCTCTCCTCTCTCTGCCTGTCTCTCACTTTAACTCTTCCTGTCCCATTAAAGTTACTAACCATAGACCTTTCTGGAGTCCCTGAGCTCCCTTGTCTCGTAGATTCCTCTGAGCTGCCGTAGACGTCCTCCTGCTGTGGACGATCTGGACTCCAGAGGCAACAGCTTCTACTACTCGTCTCATCACTATCACTTCTCTCTCTTACTCCCCTCTATCCCTGTTTCAAGACCCAACTCGGTCTCAGCAGATGTGTGTCTAACATGAGTCTGGTTCTGCTGGAGGTTTCTGCCTGTTAAAGGAAGTTTGTCCTCTCCACTGTAACTAGCTAAATACTGTGAGGTGTAATGCTCATGATGGATTAAGGTGGGGTCAGACTGAGTCTGATCCTGTCTTGGTGTTGGGTCTCTGTTCATAATTTGACATAGAGTGGTCTAGACCTGCTCTGTTTGTAAAAGAGTCTTGAGATAACGTTTGTTGTGATTTGGCGCGATACAAATAAAGATTGATTGATTGGTTTGTAACGTATCGTCACGTGTTGTTCTGTGTCTAGTGTTATTATATTGTATTGCTCCATATCTTGTCGTACATGTCGTGTCCTGTCATGTTTTAACATCATAACATTTCTCCTGTTGTGGAGTTAACACATGAAGCCTGATTGTATTGTTCTGCCCCACTGGATGCAGACATAAATCCAACATGGCTTTCCAAATGTACTCACTGTTTGTGCAAAATAAGAGAACAACTTAAGTTATGGAAAAAGGATCCAAAACGGCACTGCCATATTTAATATTTTTTAGAGATTTTAGAGAGAAACATTTATCCTCCAACAACACTACAGACAATATCAAAACAAGGAAGATGCATCTCTTCAGTCCAGAGTAGTGAACAAACATCGTCCTCTTTTATTCCAAGTTTAATGAATGAGGAAACGGACAGAACTCTGCAAATAATACAATCCTTAAATATTAAACTGGGCTCCATCGCCCTGCTCTCTCTAAATATTAAAAACAAGAAAGACTCTTCTTGAGATGGGAGATCAGATCTGATGGATTAAAGGAAGACGCCTTGTTTCCTCCTCTCATAACCAACGCTCTGCAGTCATTGTAAATGTACGATTCGTAGGTGATGCTTGGAAATACTTCCAAACCGCGGACATTTCATGCACCGGGCGAGCTAGCTTGTTAGCCACGGTTAGCAACCCACGAGTGTAGCATGTTGTTGTTGTTAAACGTCATCAAGCACGCGCCTGTAAACGTCCCATGCTGCGTTCATGCAGGCTCGGAATTGCTAAAGCCTACCGAACAAACATCAGTTATAAAAACCTGATACAGATAATTCCTGATATTACATTTTTAAGACAAGATCCGCCGATAATATCGCCCATCCCTAATCCTAAGGCTATATTCTATGGTATCATATCATGGCGCATCATATTGAATTGTATCGTCTCTGTCCCGCCCAATTATGAATTAAAATCAGCCTGAAGAGTTTATCTAGAAACACTTTAATCACAGCCTGGAGAATATTTACAGAATAAAAACAGCTGCCTGAGCTGAGGGGGTTTCATACCATCAGTTTGTGATGCACATCATTTTATCCCCCTCTAAATCTCCCTGCCTGCTTCATTTCATACAAACTTCTTAAATCCACACAGCAGATCATTCATGTGTTGAAGAAAAGATGGCTGAACTTCAGTTTGTGTAAAGTTTGAAGGAGGGGGAATCTAAAGAAAGATTTCTGCAGCAGAAGAATCACTGCATGAGAATCAGAGTTTCCTGTAGGTACTTTTCGGGGGAACTGGACTGGAGTTTGATCATTTCCAGTAAACATCAGAGTGAGATATTAAAGCCTGTTTCTCAGGTTTGTGCAGGAAGGGCTGGTTTCCTTTGTCACAGATAAAACCGAGCAGAAATACAAACTTTATATCAGCCGGTGTTTCTTTTGTTCTCTATCTCTCCTGTTGTCTCCGGCCTGTCCTCGCTCTTTGTGCACTCAGTTTCATTTGGCTTTTAACCGGGTCTTAAAACCGGCGAGCTGAGGTATTTCATCCCTGCAGATTGCCTAAGTGCAGCTTTCTTCTTAACGTTGCCCCCGTTGTTTGTGCAACAGCTTTTACGGCTGTATAAACCTGAGTTTAACGGGCGACTGTTTGAACAGCAGCAGTGAGTCACGGTGTTTGTTCTCTGCTGGAAGTTAAACTCATTAAATTCAGTTTAAAACACACATTCTGAGACACGCTCAGCATCAGGAGCCAAGCTGGAAGTCATTTTCACTCCTTTAGATTCAGAGCCACACAGCATCACCTTCACCACAGACTGAATCACCTTCACCAGAGACTGAATCACCTTCACTACAGACTGAATCACCTTCACTACAGACTGAATCACCTTCACTACAGACTGAATCACCTTCACTACAGACTGAATCACCTTCACTAGAGACTGAATCACCTTCACTACAGACTGAATCACCTTCACTACAGACTGAATCACCTTCACCAGAGACTGAATCACCTTCACTACAGACTGAATCACCTTCACTACAGACTGAATCACCTTCACTAGAGACTGAATCACCTTCACTAGAGACTGAATCACCTTCACTACAGACTGAATCACCTTCACTACAGACTGAATCACCTTCACTAGAGACTGAATCACCTTCACTACAGACTGAATCACCTTCACTAGAGACTGAATCACCTTCACTACAGACTGAATCACCTTCACTACAGACTGAATCACCTTCACTACAGACTGAATCACCTTCACTACAGACTGAATCACCTTCACTACAGACTGAATCACCTTCACTACAGACTGAATCACCTTCACCAGAGACTGAATCACCTTCACTAGAGACTGAATCACCTTCACTAGAGACTGAATCACCTTCACTAGAGACTGAATCACCTTCACTAGAGACTGAATCACCTTCACTAGAGACTGAATCACCTTCACCAGAGACTGAATCACCTTCACCAGAGACTGAATCACCTTCACTAGAGACTGAATCACCTTCACTAGAGACTGAATCACCTTCACTACAGACTGAATCACCTTCACTACAGACTGAATCACCTTCACTACAGACTGAATCACCTTCACTACAGACTGAATCACCTTCACCAGAGACTGAATCACCTTCACTAGAGACTGAATCACCTTCACTAGAGACTGAATCACCTTCACTACAGACTGAATCACCTTCACTACAGACTGAATCACCTTCACTAGAGACTGAATCACCTTCACCAGAGACTGAATCACCTTCACTACAGACTGAATCACCTTCACCAGAGACTGAATCACCTTCACCAGAGACTGAATCACCTTCACCAGAGACTGAATCACCTTCACTACAGACTGAATCACCTTCACTAGAGACTGAATCACCTTCACTAGAGACTGAATCACCTTCACTAGAGACTGAATCACCTTCACTAGAGACTGAATCACCTTCACCAGAGACTGAATCACCTTCACTACAGACTGAATCACCTTCACCAGAGACTGAATCACCTTCACCAGAGACTGAATCACCTTCACTAGAGACTGAATCACCTTCACTACAGACTGAATCACCTTCACTACAGACTGAATCACCTTCACTACAGACTGAATCACCTTCACTACAGACTGAATCACCTTACCAGAGACTGAATCACCTTCACTACAGACTGAATCACCTTCACTACAGACTGAATCACCTTCATCACAGACTGAATCACCTTCACCAGAGACTGAATCACCTTCAGCAGAGACTGAATCACCTTCACTACAGACTGAATCACCTTCACTACAGACTGAATCACCTTCACTACAGACTGAATCACCTTCACCAGAGACTGAATCACCTTCACTACAGACTGAATCACCTTCACCAGAGACTGAATCACCTTCACTACAGACTGAATCACCTTCACTAGAGACTGAATCACCTTCATTACAGACTGAATCACCTTCACTAGAGACTGAATCACCTTCACTACAGACTGAATCACCTTCACTACAGACTGAATCACCTTCACTACAGACTGAATCACCTTCACCAGAGACTGAATCACCTTCACTAGAGACTGAATCACCTTCACTACAGACTGAATCACCTTCACTACAGACTGAATCACCTTCACCAGAGACTGAATCACCTTCACTAGAGACTGAATCACCTTCACTACAGACTGAATCACCTTCACTGCAGACTGAATCACCTTCACCAGAGACTGAATCACCTTCACTACAGACTGAATCACCTTCACTACAGACTGAATCACCTTCACTACAGACTGAATCACCTTCACCACAGACTGAATCACCTTCACTACAGACTGAATCACCTTCACCAGAGACTGAATCACCTTCACTAGAGACTGAATCACCTTCACTACAGACTGAATCACCTTCACTAGAGACTGAATCACCTTCACCAGAGACTGAATCACCTTCACTACAGACTGAATCACCTTCACTAGAGACTGAATCACCTTCACTACAGACTGAATCACCTTCACTACAGACTGAATCACCTTCACTAGAGACTGAATCACCTTCACTACAGACTGAATCACCTTCACTACAGACTGAATCACCTTCACTAGAGACTGAATCCTCTTCACTACAGACTGAATCACCTTCACTACAGACTGAATCACCTTCACTACAGACTGAATCACCTTCACTAGAGACTGAATCACCTTCACCAGAGACTGAATCACCTTCACTAGAGACTGAATCACCTTCACCAGAGACTGAATCACCTTCACTACAGACTGAATCACCTTCACTACAGACTGAATCACCTTCACTAGAGACTGAATCATCTTCACTACAGACTGAATCACCTTCACCAGAGACTGAATCACCTTCACCAGAGACTGAATCACCTTCACTAGAGACTGAATCACCTTCACTAGAGACTGAATCACCTTCACCAGAGACTGAATCACCTTCACTAGAGACTGAATCACCTTCACCAGAGACTGAATCACCTTCACTAGAGACTGAATCACCTTCACTAGAGACTGAATCACCTTCACCAGAGACTGAATCACCTTCACCAGAGACTGAATCACCTTCACCAGAGTCTGAATCACCTTCACTACAGACTGAATCATCTTCACTACAGACTGAATCACCTTCACTAGAGACTGAATCACCTTCACCAGAGTCTGAATCACCTTCACTACAGACTGAATCATCTTCACTACAGACTGAATCACCTTCACCAGAGACTGAATCACCTTCACCAGAGACTGACCGCCTCTGAAACAGGAGCTTTGTGCTCAGACTGACGGGTCCGCTGACTCACTCTGGCCTCCTCTTGAAGGGAGTTGTCTCTCTGTGTGTTTCAGGTCTGCCACTCCTCTGTCTGAGAGCCTGGATTACCCACACCTGAGATATGTGTCATCAACACAGGAGCTGTAGATCAACCCTCACATCCAGAGCGTCTCCCTTCTTTTGCTCTCCAAGGTGGTGGTTGTTGTTTTGTGCCACTGTTGCACATCTGATTCAGCTCTGTTGGTCTCTGTTCCAGGAACCCTTTGATCGTGTAATTAAGCAAAGCCTTTGTTTTGAACCATGCAGCGTTGGACGGGGGTTTCCCCGGTCTCTCACGAGCTGGAAGAACATTCACAGAATGATGTGCAAACTGAGAGGGTGTAAAAAACAATATGGCTCCTGAAATCTGTGAAGGGATCGTGTCCTCACAGCGTTCTCTCTCTCGCAGTGTTTCACAGACTGCTCACACGGTCCTCTCTCTGTTGGTGTTTCCATGGGGGGGGGGGGATACCATAAAGTATCAAAGGATGTTCCCTCCCCGGTCCACAAACGTTTTCAATTAATGGAAATGATTTATTACGACCAACAAAGTCCAATAATGTAAGAACGACAGGGAATAATAAAGCTCAGGGTAAACAGAGGTCACGATCAAACAAAGTGAACTATCTGTTATTACACTTTTCATTTTCCTAAACCAAACAAATCTAAAGTCTGGGGTTTACTTCTGTCCTAGTTGACGCTAAAGGTCTACGTATCCCTGTTCCAACATAGAGGCCTAAACATGTGGCCTCCTCCAAAATGTAACCACACGTTAAAACGACCCCGTGATTGGTCCGTTGGGTAACACTGTACTTCCTGGATTTACAACATTTCCTGAATCGCTGTACATGGACCATACATCGGATGTACTTTGACCATACATCGACCATAGTTTGACCATACTTTGACCGTACTTTGACTTTACTTTAACTGGACTTTGACTGTATTTTGACTGTACTTGACTTTACTTTGACCATATTTTGACTTTACTTTAACTGGACTTTGACTGTATTTTGACTGTACTTGACTTTACTTTGACTGTATTTTGACCGTATTTTGACCACACATGAACTGTATTTTTACTGTATTTTGTCCCTACATTGACCGTACTTTGACGGTACTTTGACTGTACTTTGACTTTACTTTTACCTTACATTGACTGTACTTTGACCATTTATTGACCTTACTTTCACTGTACTTTGTATTTTGACTGTACTTTGACTGTACTTTGACCTTACATTGACTGTACTTTGACTGTACTTTGACTGTACTTTGACCATACATTGACCCTACTTTGACTGTACTTTGACCATACATTGACCATACTTTGACTGTACTTTGACCATACATCGAACCTGCTTTGACTGTACTTTGACCAACCATTGACTGTACTTTGACTTTACTTTGACCATACATTGACCCTACTTTGACTGTACTTTGACCATACATCGAACCTGCTTTGACTGTACTTTGACCATACATTGACCCTACTTTGACTGTACTTTGACCATACATTGACCATACTTTGACTGTACTTTGACCATACATCGAACCTGCTTTGACTGTACTTTGACCAACCATTGACTGTACTTTGACTTTACTTTGACCATACATTGACTGTACTTTCATCGTACGTTGACCATGCATGGACTGTATTTTGACCGTACTCTGACCACACATTTACTGTACTTTGACCCTACTTTGACTGTACTTGGCCACACATTGACTGTACTTTGACCACAAATTGAATGGACTTTGACTTTACTTTGACTGTACTTGACTTTACTTTGACCGTATTTTGACCGTATTTTGGCCGTACTTTGACCACACATGAACTGTATTTTTACTGTATTTTGTCCCTACATTGACCGTACTTTGACGGTTCTTTGACTGTACTTTGACTTTACTTTTACCTTACATTGACTGTACTTTGACCATACATTGACCATACTTTGACCATACATTGACCTTACTTTGACTGTACTTTGTATTTTGACTGTACTTTGACTGTACTTTGACCTTACATTGACTGTACTTTGACCATACATTGACCATACTTTGACCATACATTGACCCTACTTTGACTGTACTTTGACTGTACTTTGACCATACATTGACCATACTTTGACCATACATCGAACCTGCTTTGACTGTACTTTGACCAACCATTGACTGTACTTTGACTTTACTTTGACCATACATGGACTGTATTTTGACCGTACTCTGACCACACATTTACTGTACTTTGACCACAAATTGAATGGACTTTGACTTTACTTTGACTGTACTTTGACCATCCATTGACTGTACTTTGACCATACATTGACCTTACTTTGACTGTACTTTGACCATACATTGACTGTACTCCTCTCTTTTGTTCTTTGTTATAACTGCTGTATGATCAGTGGAAACTTTAAGTTTGACATGATACGCTCTGAGTCTCGATGGTTCTCTGTGGACCAGCAGCCTGGAAACATAGTGGGACAGAAAACAGGGGATCAGAGATGTATAGAAATCACACTGCACAAGACAGAGCAAAGGTCTAAATTACAGAAACACGGTCAGAGCTGATCAGTTGTTTAACTTTTCTTGCAGTAGCAGACTCAGAAATGTACAAACACAGAGAGGACTCAGAGAGATTGATTTATCTGGTTTGATTAAATCTGTTTTATGAAACTAATCAATCTCCATGTTGTCAGTGTTCTCTCAGTCTCCAGTCTTCACTCTGATGTGTCTCAGTGTTCTCATGTGTTGTAACATTACACTCTGTATTCTGACTGTAGGACGTCCTCTCAGCTGTGTTCCCTCGGTTCTTCTTGCAGCCTGTTCTTATTGTTCTCACAGTGTTCTCTGAGACGTTCCCCTCTCCTCGGGTTCTTACAGTTCTCTGTTCTTGCATATTTAAGGTTTCTGCTGGGCGTGCTCCAGATCTTCCAACTAACCAGTAAACATATTGTTAAAGTCGACACAGTTGGCTCGGAGTCCTGAATGGATTTATAATGTGGTGAAAACACAGTCAGGCTGTGTGTGAGGAGGAGGGAGGGAGAGGGGGACACAGAGGAGGGAGGGAGGCAGGGAGAGAGGGAGAGAGGGTGGGGGTGGTGGTAATGACTTCCAGCTGCCTGAGGCCGGGCAGAGGAGGATGTTTGATTTCTACACAGTCAGAATCAGGCGCTGTGACCCGCTCAATTCAACAAGTCAAAGGTTTCCCTCCCCGACCGGAGTGAGACGGGTCCTCAGCAGACTCAAACAATGATCCTGAACCGGAGAGGTCTGCGGGTGAGGTCAGGGGGGTGTTGGTGTAGTGGTGAGGTCCCTGAGGTTTTGTTGGTCTGGTAAGTGAGCTGAGCCATGTTTGGGGGTCTGGTGAGGGAGTCAGTGAGGTTTTGCAGCAAGGTTTGGTGTTCCAGTGGAGTGGTTTAGCAAAGTGTGGAGACCCCATGTAGAGGTCCTCAAATCTGGTGGTCTGGTTAATGAGGTCATTGAGGTTTGGTGGACCAATCAGGGGATTTTGAGGCCTAGTTATGAGGTCAGGGAGGTTTTAGGGCTTGGTGATGGGATCTGCAAGATTTTGGAGCTTGGTAAACGAGGTCTGGAAGGTTTAGGGGCCTAAAGATGAGATAGATGAGGGTTTGGACGCTGGTGATGTGGTCTGCAAGGTTTTGGAGCCTGGTGATGGGGTTTGTAAGATTTTGGGGCCTGGTAAACAAGGTCAATGAGGTTTGGGGGCCTGGTGATGAGGTCAGGGAGGTTTTGGGTCTGGTGGGAAGGTCGATGAGGTTTTCTACCCTGGTGATGAGATCTTCAAGGTTTGTGGCCTGGTGATGAGGTCAGGGCGGTTTTGGAACCTAGTGATCAGATAAGGGAAGTTTTGGGACCTGGTGATGAGGTCGATGAGGTATTGAAGCCAGCAGGGTTTGGGGGGGACTGGTGATGAGATTAGTGAGGTTTTGTGGCCTGGCGATGAGGACTGCAAGA
>NW_023260297.1:0-17503 GCF_009762535.1 Notolabrus celidotus | reverse complement strand
GAAAGAAAGAAAAAAAAGATAGAAAGAAAAAAAGATATAAAGAAAGAAAGAAAGAAAGAAAGAAAGAAGGAAGGAAGGAAAGAAGGAAAGAAGGAAGGAAGGAAGGAAGGATGGAAGGAAAGGAAGGAATGAAGAAGGAAGGAAGGAAGGAAAGGAAGAAAGAAAGAAGGAAAGAAAGGAAGAAAAAAAGAAAGGATGAATAACAGACCCCAAAAAAGGAATCTCCAGCAGAGATCCAGAGGAACCTACGAGACAAGGGAGCTCAGGGACTCCAGAAAGGTCTATGGTTAGTAACTTTAATGGGACAGGAAGAGTTAAAGTGAGAGACAGGCAGAGAGAGGAGAGAGAGGGAAAGACAGGATCCCAGTGTGTCAGTCTAAGCCTATAGCAGCAGAACTAAGACCTGGTCCAAGCCTGATCCAGCTCTAACTATAAGCTTTATCAAAAAGGAAAGTTTGAAGCCTACTCTTAAAAGTAGAGAGGGGGTCTGCCTCCCGGACCCTGACTGGTAGATGATTCCAAAGGAGAGGGGCCTGATAACTGAAGGCTCTACCTCCCATACTACTTTTAGAGACTTTAGGTACGATGAGCAGGCCTGCATGTTGGGAGCGTAGAGTTCTAGAGGGGGAATAGGACACTATGAGGTCTTTAAGATACGAGGGTGTCTGATTTTTAAGAGCTTTGTAGGTCAGAAGAAGGATTTTAGATTCTAGTCTAGATTTAATGGGGAGCCGGTTTAGAGAAGCTAACATGGGAGAGATGTGCTCTCTCTTCCTGGTTCTAGTCAGTACTCGAGCTGCAGCGTCACATCACACCCATCCTCCAACAGCTCCACTGGCTCCCCATCACAGACCGGATCAGCTACAAAGTACTTCTCACCTTCAAATCCGAACACAACCTCGCCCCTCCATATCTCTCTGACCTCCTGGGGAGCAGAGCCTTCAGTTTTAATGATGTAAGGTGACCTTGAGTGTCAAGAAAGGCGCCTATAAATAAAATGCATTATTATTATTTTAAAATAACCCTTTGTTTATTTTTAGGGGAGCAGTCGTTGTGTGGAGGAAGGAGCAGATGTCGGCTTTTACAAATAATGCCGCCTCACTTTGGAAGGAAATCAATCCTCTCTGCGTCCAGTGAGAGATCCTGGAAGCTTAGCAGCAGTGGAAAATGGCTGCTCTCTCTTCTTTTTAATTACATTTGCTAAAACGAACATCAGGAGATTCTGCAGCTCTTTGAGGACGTAAACAAATGAGCAACGGCGACAACTTCTTGCCTTGTTTTTTGTGCTGATTTGAATTCACGCTTTCTGCTTATGAATCTCTGGATTTTTCCAAAGAGTGGATAAATGTTTGAAACTCATTGTTTCTGTAACTTCTTTGTCGAATTACATATTCAGAGTCAGTCACCCGGTGCATGGCCTCAAACGATCCTCCTCTTCTGAGATGTCTTTAAATTAAATTTCTGACAACCCCGCGGTCATGAAACCCTAAACGAGCTGAACCCGATGTCGCTGTCCTCTGTCCCTCTCAGAGCTGAGGGGAAGGAGAGGTTGGTGAAAGCTTGTGTGCCTGCAGAAGTTATCTTTTAATTAATCAGAAACATTCGTGTACTTCAGTCAAACTTTTCTGACTTCATGCACCACAGAGCGGATTCCACGGGGGTGGAAATGAGGCAACCTTGATCGCAGCTGTGAGCACTCAAATCAGAACTTGTCTTTACGCTCATTTTTTTTGGAAAAAACTGCAAAAGCATTTAGTTTTCATGTGAAAACTCATGTGATCATGGTTCTGGTTGGTGTTTCTTTACATCCCTCTTTTAGTTTGGTTGTTTTTTTGTCTCTTTTGAAGCCGAACAGATGTTCAGCGCGCTGCAGGCAAAGGAACACATAGGGGAGAACGGGGTTGGTTGTCACACTTTTTACTGTTTTGATGGTTGCTCATCATCAAAACATCTTTCAAGTCATTCCTTCATTAAATTAAAGCTTAAGGTGTTATTAAGGTGTAATTAACAAGCAAAGACACTCTGACACATTGTGACAACCAACCACATCATGGGGATGGTTGTCACAATGCACTGACACGTGATAGGCCTACATGACTTAATGCATTTTAACATAGAATGAGGAACATGAGCAGGAAACACATCTTTAGGCCGGCCTATATAACAACATAAAGAACTAAACAAACAGGAAGAATAATAATGGCCGACTCAACTCGGCTACATGCAGTCACTGTCTGAGTTTCAGTGATGGCAGATGTAGGGTCTGCACACTCCAACTCATTTCACCATGCATGATTTTGCCAACATAGGGGTTGGTTGTTACATGTGACAACCAACCCCAACTGGATTTTTTTGCTAGCATCAAGGCTAACAACCATCTAACAAGTAGTTAGCTAGCTAATAAAAATCTAAACTCTAGCTTCCCCCTCACACTTTAAGGTAACACTTGTTTTGTTATAAAGCCATCGTTTAAAAGCCGAGAAGAAAAATACTGAGGAGTTGAATATTTACAATTTGACATGAAAAACACAAAAAGTCCTCTCACCTCAACTTCAGCTGTCTTACTCCAGAGAAGACTATGTAGGGGAGCTCTGATCCTACTTCTGGAAATGTCCATACCCCAATTTGAGAGACAGCGCCCTCTGGTGTCGAGATATAACGAGTGTGCCAACCAACCCATGTGACAACCAACCCCGTTCTCCCCTATCTATCCCGTATGAGAATGGTGCAAAAACAAAGTGGAGTTCTGGCGGCATAGCAGGCGCTGAAAAAGTTCCAAATATAGTTGCATAATAAACTGATATCAGAGTTTGTGTTGGAGTTTGTTAAAGCTAGCTGAATGCCGTGGTAGAGGGGACCTCGTCTGCAGAGTGTGTGACGCTGAACCAAGAACTTGGACTCAAATGAAAAACCTCAACAGTTCCAAAGTTAAAATCTGTTTATTCAGTCCAAGGGTTACAGACATAGACTGTGTGAAATATGGACGTAGTATCCGTGACGTCACCCGTCTGTTCCTGAGCGCTGTTCTGAAGCCAATCGACGGCGGCAGCCATATTGGAAATGCAGAACTCAACCAGGCAGAGTGTGACGTAAAGGGGAGGAGTTTGAGCCTCCTAGCCAACAGCTGTGTGTTCCCGACCAGGAGTCACCTCAGTCATGTCCTTATCTGGGCAAAAACTGGTAATCTTAATATCTTCTGAACCGTCACGTCAGACAAAAATTCCCCCCCGTACAGTGTGTGCTGATAGAGAGATTAGCTTCATAGAGCCAAGCTAATTTTTGAACCAGGCTGCAAGGCAAGGCAAGGCAAGGCAAGGCAAGGCAAGGCAAGGCAAGGCAAGGCAAGGCAAGGCAAGGCAAGGCAAGGCAAGGCAAGGCAAGGCAAGGCAGCTTTATCTGTATAGTGCATTTCAAACACGAGGGCAACTCAATGTGCTTTACATTAAAACATTAAAAGCATTGGAGACATTCAGACAGGCATAAAAGAACACAATTAAAATGACAAATATGATAAAACAGAAAAGAAAAGGAAAATTAGAAATATATTAAAAATTACATTAAAATTTTAATTCAAAGTGAGTTAAAATAATCTAAGACAGGAAGGCAGAGGTAAATAAAAAGGTCTTAGTCTTTGATTTAAAGAGGTGAGAGTTGGAGCAGACCTGCAGCTTTCAGGGAGTGTGTTCCAGATATGACTAAACGCTGCTTCACCATGTTTCGTTCTGACTCTAGGAACTGAAAGCAGACCAGGACCTGATGACCTCAGAGGTCGAGGTGGTTCATAAAGTAGTAGCAGATCAGCCTAAACCATTCAGGTCTTTATAAACCATCAGCAGGATTTTAAAGTCTATTCTCTGACAGACAGGAAGCCAGTGTAGAGATCTAAGAACTGGAGTGATGTGGTCTACTTTGTTGGTCCTTGTTAGGACTCGAGCAGCAGCATTCTGTATGAGCTGCAGCCGTCTGATGGACTCTTTAGGGAGTCCTGTAAAGACCCTGTTACAGTAGTCTAGTCTGCTAAAGATAAATGCATGGAGGAGTTTTTCTGCATCCTGCTGAGACATGAGTCCTTTAATCCTTGATATATTCTGAAGGTGATAGTAGGCGGACTTTGTAATGGTCTTAATGTGGCTGCTGAAATGAAGGTCTGAGTCTAAGACTACACCAAGGTTTCTGGCTTGGTTTGAACATTTCATCAAACATGTAAACATGTTTATTAATGCTGCAAAGATCGGCTTTTTCCCATTCATGTCTATGTGGTTTCCTGTGTTTCTGCAGCCAGCCTCAAGTGGATTCTTGATGTATTGCAGTTTATAACACTTCCACATGGGCTTCATCGTTTGAGACCGGAGGTTGCCGCTTGGTCGGTACACAAGAGGTCAAAACCAGGGGTGCATCTCGCTCGGCTGGAAGTGAAGCTCCCAGCAAAGCGTCTGCCCCCTGGTGGCTGGCTGCAGTATGGGTCAAAAACTCTGTCTCCCCCATTCATTTGAATGGGGCTGCAGTCACACTTTAAAACATAAATACACGTGGTACGAATGTTTCCCCCTCCGTATGCTGTGGTGACATGTAGTTAGTATTTGATTTATCTGTGTTGTGTTCAAGGCCTCTTTTTTCAGAACAGTTTCTTCTTCGTTGGTTATTACAGTAAGTAAGTAAATTTATTTAGTATAGCACCTTTCACAGAATAAAATCACAAAGTGCTTCACAGGAAAATATCCAACACATTAAAAGAAACAGACCATAGCATAAATAGACATTAGTCTGAACACAGTGAGTCCAAGGCCTGTTTAAATAAATGTGTCTTCACAAGTTTTTTAAAGGAGACAACAGAGACAGCTGAACAAACATTTACAGGAAGAGTGTTCCACAATGTCGGTGCCACCACTTCAAAATCACGGTCACCTTTTTGTTCTTAAACGAGCTTGAGGGACAACCAGCAAGCCCTGGTCAGAAGACCTGAGGGACCTACTGGTGAGGTACTGAGGGGTGGAGCAGGTCGGCGATGTGTTCAGGAGCCTGACCACGCAGAGCTCTGTACACGAAAACGAGAACTTTAAAATGAATCCTAAATTGAACTGGAAGATAGAATCGGAGTGATGTGGGTTGTCCGGCTGGACTTGGTCAACAGCCTTGCAGCGGCGTTCTGGACTAGTTGAAGATGATGGAGGGACGATTTACTGAGGCAGGTGAAAAGTGAATTACAAGAGTCCAGTCGGGATGAAACAAAAGCATGAATGATCATTTCCAGTTCAGGATGTGACACAACAGACCTGAGTTTGGCAATGTTTCATAAGTGGAAGAAACATGACCGGGACAACTGTATCATGTGGTGATCAAAATACACGGACTGATCGAATATAACTCCAAGATTTCTGAGTTTAGACTGGACAGCAGAGGAGAGGGAACCAATACACTGAGCAACCCTGGAAGCTAGAGGATCAGAACCAACAATAAGGACCTCAGGTTTTTTACAGGTTCAAAAACGGGGTTTTACTTCCTGTTTCCTTTGATTGACAGCTGCCGTAGAGGGAAACTTCACAGGACACACAGCGCCACGCTGTAGGGTGGAGCTCGTTACCGTGCCGACACAGAAATTACCGTGGCAACCACAGAAATTCCTCGGCTTCGCAGACTCTGGCTGCACAATGGCGGCGGCCTGGAGCGGGGTTTTTTTTTGGCTTCAGAACCGTACAACGGGAAAAGGCGGAGCAACGCCGTCCATCTTTATTTACAGTCTGTGGTCAAAACCAGCACAGGAAGTGGTCAAAACTGGAGGGCAAACACGAGGAAAAGCATGGCACAAGCTACAAGGCACAAGGTGAACTGGCACAGAAGAGAGGGAAGACTGAGCTTAAATACACTCAGGGGGGCAGGAAGAACAAGACACAGGTGTGACACATTGAGGTCATCAAGGGAGCAGGAAACACAAGGGAGCAGGAAGTCAAACGACCTGAAACGAGAGACAAAGGTGAGTAACAAATAAAGCAGGAAACACAAGGGAGCAGGAAACACAAGGGAGCAGGAAACACAAGGGAGCAGGAAACACAAGGGAACAGGAAGTCAAACGACCTGAAACGAGGGACAAAGGTGAGTAACAAATAAAACAGGAAACACAAGACGAGAAACATGAGGGAAGGAAAAAACACAACTTAACTAATCTGGAGCTGGATAGTTGAGGTTCTGTTCTGGTTCTGCGGATCCAACAAAGGGGGCGAGCCGACTGGGATCGGCTTCTACTCACAAGGACCTCCTTCAACCACACTTCAACAGAAGCTATCCCTTTAAGCTTGCTGTTACACTCTGAGGTAAATAACTCACTGGCTCGACCTGACCGCAGCTTGTTTTGGCACAGATACAGGAGGTTGGTGTTTTGTAGGGTGCGTTACATTATTGAGTACTCTCATTTCCAGTTACCCTTGAACGCACCGCAGTGCTTCTTTTTATATGACAGGCTGTACTCAGGCCCGGCGTGCAGAGGAGTTTCCTATCTGAGCATAGATCCTGCAATCCGATCTGATTTGACCTGATCTGAGTTGACAACTTGAAATCTGCAGGAACACGAGTCGGCGTCCGTCTCTGACCTCTCACCTCTCGCCTCTCGCCTCTCGCCTCTCGCCTCTCGCCTCTCGGTCTGTTTGTGTGTGGGGATGTAAGTGTGAAAAAGATGGTTTGATGCAGAAACCTCAGACCCTTCTGTGGGAGAGAAAGTTTGAAAAACACGGTCCCCGTCTGCAGCATGCATCTTTACAGCCAAGCGAGTGTGAGTCAGCGCAGCGCCGATCCTGTCAGCGGCTGAGCGAGAGCAGGAGGGGAGCTGAACGCCTTCAGGCAGCATGCTCTGTGAATCAGCTCACTGGAGTGTGTGTGTGTGTGTGTGTGAATGTGTGTGAATGTGTGTGTGTGTGTGTTCATTCTCGAGTGATTTCATGTGACATAAAAAAGGTGTTTGGATCATTTGTGAATGCTTTCACTTCCTGGGTTTTTTGAGTGTGTTTGGAGTGTTTCCACGTTAGCGCTCCTGTGCTAATATGGTAGTGTGTGAATGTTAATGTGTCCCCTGAGGCTGGATGACTTACCCACATCACACAGCTGGTAAACTGAGAGGTCATAGGTATAGTGTGTGTGTGTATGTGTGTGTGTGTGTGTGAAGAGGATTCAACACAGCTGGTACCTCTGCCTCCCACCTGTATCCCTCAGAGTTTAACTGTGCGTCACCATGTGCGTCGTCACATTGTTATTCGTGGGTAAAGGTTGAGCTTCCAGGTTGTCTCCTTATGTTTGAAGACAAGTTGTTCATGAATCGATGCCCACGGATTATGGACGGTGAGTTATAATGTGAGGTAGTGATTTGATGAATTAGGGGGATTTTTAAACTTCTGGAAGGAAGATTTACAAACTGATGAATAAGTCTACCTGGGAACGTCACCTACAGCTCAACCTGTCCAAGACTGAGCTTATTATCATTCCAGCCAGTCCCACTATGGACCCACAGATCAATATCCAGATCACAAAACCTCATGCCCACTAAGTCTGCCCGAAATCTGGGTGTCATGATCGATGACCAGCTAACCTTCAGGGGTCATGTGGCCTCGATTGTTCAGTCCTGCTGTTTCTCCCTCTATAACATCAAGAGGATCAGACCCTACCTGACAGAACACGCAACACAGCTCCTGGTTCAAGCTCTTGTAATGTCAATGCAACTCTCTACTGGCACAGTTAAACCTCTGCAGATGATCCAGAACCCAGCAGCACGTCTGGTCTTCAACCAGCCTAAGACAGCTCATGTCACTCCCCTGCTCATGCAGCTACACTGGCTTCCAGCTGCAGCTCGCATCAGATACAAAACTCTAATCATGACTTACAAAGCAGGAACCAAAACCGCTCCAGTTTACCTGGAACCCCTCATCCAGGTCTACTGCCCTTCTCAGCCTCTGAAAGGAGCCTAGTGCTTCCAGCACACAAGGTCTCAAAACCACTAGCTGGACTCTTCTCTTCTGTTGTCCCTAAATGGTGGAATGAATTGTCCAACTCCATTCGATCTGCAGAGTCCCTCTGTACTTTCCAAAGACAGCTAAAGACCCAGCTCTTTAGGAAGCACTATGCACTTAGCTAGACTGTTCTCCACTGTTGTCCCCAGGGGCAGATTGTGTCCCCAGGGGCAGATCGTGTCCCCAGGGGCTGATCGTGTCCCCAGGGGCAGATCGTGTCCCCAGGGGCTGATCGTGTCCCCAGGGGCAGATCGTGTCCCCAGGGGCTGATCGTGTCCCCAGGAGCAGATCGTGTCCCCAGGGGCAGATCCTGTCCCCAGTGGCTGATCGTGTCCCCAGAGGCTGATCGTGTCCCCAGGGGCTGATCGTGTCCCCAGGGGCTGATCGTGTCCCCAGGAGCAGATCGTGTCCCCAGGGGCAGATCGTGTCCCCAGTGGCAGATCGTGTCCCCAGGGGCAGATCGTGTCCCCAGGGGCTGATCGTGTCCCCAGGAGCAGATCGTGTCCCCAGGGGCAGATCCTGTCCCCAGTGGCTGATCGTGTCCCCAGAGGCTGATCGTGTCCCCAGGGGCTGATCGTGTCCCCAGAGGCTGATCGTGTCCCCAGGAGCAGATCGTGTCCCCAGGGGCAGATCATGTCCCCAGGGGCAGATCGTGTCCCCAGTGGCAGATCGTGTCCCCAGGAGCAGATCGTGTCCCCAGGGGCAGATCCTGTCCCCAGGGGCTGATCGTGTCCCCAGAGGCTGATCGTGTCCCCAGGGGCTGATCGTGTCCCCAGAGGCTGATCGTGTCCCCAGAGGCAGATCGTGTCCCCAGGGGCTGATCGTGTCCCCAGGGGCTGATCGTGTCCCCAGAGGCTGATCGTGTCCCCAGGAGCAGACCGTGTCCCCAGGGGCTGATCGTGTCCCCAGGGGCAGATCGTGTCCCCAGGGGCAGATCATGTCCCCAGGGGCTGATCGTGTCCCCAGGGGTTGATCGTGTCCCCAGGGGCTGATCGTGTCCCCAGGGGTTGATCGTGTCCCCAGGGGCTGATCGTGTCCCCAGGGGCAGATCGTGTCCCCAGGGGCAGATCATGTCCCCAGGGGCAGATCGTGTCCCCAGGGGCAGATCGTGTCCCCAGGGGCAGATCATGTCCCCAGGAGCAGATCGTGTCCCCAGGGGCTGATCGTGTCCCCAGGGGCAGATCGTGTCCCCAGGGGCTGATCGTGTCCCCAGGAGCAGATCGTGTCCCCAGGGGCAGATCGTGTCCCCAGGGGCTGATCGTGTCCCCAGGAGCAGATCGTGTCCCCAGGGGCAGATCATGTCTTCCAGCTACAGTTGACTCACACTGTCCTGCTCTACTCTGGGACTCTGTGTTCAGGTCTGGAGTGACCCAGCACTTGGTACTTTGGTCATTATTGTGGTGATGTTAATTGTTGATGATGATAATGAAGGTCTTAAATGGTTTGGTTGCTTCATTGTAGATGTTCCTTATTTACTTCTGTGCATTGTCTTTACACTGCTTGGCAGTACCTGCACCCAAATGGACTTGAAGCTCTTTGTTCCTCTTACTGATCTTGTTTCCTCTTGTCTCGATCTTTGCTTGTGTTCTTCTTGTTCTTGTATGTACGTCGCTTTGGATAAAAGAGTCTGATAAATGACATTGTAACATTGTGACATTGTGACATTGTAACATTGTAACATTGTAACATTGTAACATTGTAACCTTTAAGACAGTGTCTTTAAATCATCAGGCTGTAACGTAGGGATTTGTACACTTTGTTTATGTTTGAATCAATCAATCTTTATCTGTAAAGCGCCAAATCACAACAAACATTATCTCATGATCCTCTGAATGATTTATGATCTTCCTCCGGTGGATCAGAATGAAACTCCTCTCTCCTCTCTTCCTCTTTCACACAGACTGAGCTCAAAATACAGACACTACTTTCTTTCTTTTTTATTCCTCTTCCCTTTCTTTTCTTCCCTTTCTTGGTTTCTTGCATTCTGTTTCTTCCTTCCTCCCTTTATTTGCCTTTTCCTTCTTTCCTTCCTTTTATCTGCTTTCTTTTCAATCCTTTTTCTTTCCTTCCTTTCCTTCCTTTCTTCATTTCATCTTCTTTCCTTTCCTTCTTTTCCTTCCTTCCTTTTTATCTTCTCTCCTCTCAATCCTTTTTCTTTTCCTCCTTCCTTCCTTTTCTCCCTGCCTTCGTTGTATCTTCTTTCCTTTCCTCCTCCCTTCCTTTTTCCTTTCTTTCTTTCTTTTCTTTCTTTCTATCCTCCCTTTTATCTTGTTTCCTTTAGATCCTTTTTCCTTTCCTTCCTTTGTCCCTTTGCCTCACTTGGACGTGGCCCTGGGAGCCTGGAGGAAAAGACTTCCTCGTTGTTGGAGGAGTTCTGCGTCACAGAGTGTGTGACGTTGTGCTGGGAAATGAATCGTTCAGAAGAATTGATAACCTCTGAGGTGTACAATTCTGATGGAAATGATCAATTGGAACCGGTTCTAAGTCGGATCTGGTTTTGGATTCCCCCCCCTAGTGATGCATTTGACTGTTAAAGACAGCAGGGTGAGATTTAAGGTCAGAGATATGGGGTGAGGGTTGCAGAGATTGACACAGACTTTATCATTTATGGAAAAGATGAAATAAACAAAGGAAGGTAAGGCAGGTGACACTCCAAAACTTCAGACTTTACTCTGCCCCCCCCCTCCTGGTCTGAATCAATCCAAGTCCAGCTTCTGTATGAATATTTAATGCTGAGAGTCGGCGAGGCCACTGGGAGCTGCCCAGTCCAACCACCCTCAGCCGTTCCACATCAGCAGAGCTGAAGATGCACTCTGTTGCTCCGGGCTCTTTGACAGCAAAGCTTTTTAGTCAGAAAGTTTTCAGTGTTTTTAAAATGAGAAAAAATGTCAAGAGAGCAAAGAAGAGTCCGGCTCTTTAAGAAAGAAACTTTCTTTCCATTTCGATCTGTCTTTTTTTCATATTGTGATCTGGAGAACTTTTATTTTGATGCATTTGTTGGAGAATGTTTTCAACCCTTCGTACAAAAGGTTAAATAACCAGACTGCATTATAAACTCTGCAGGAGCTGAAGGACTGCTGATTCTACAAATACTCATGATATTTCACATTTTCTCTGCTGTAGCTAACTTACATGAATCCTGTGAGTTTAAAGGGGACATATCACGCTTTTTTCATCAACATATATTGGTCTAAGAGGTCCCCAAAACATGTCTTTAAAGTTTATGCTCAAAAAAACACTTTGAAATCAGATTCTGGTCTGCCTGAAAAGTCCTCTTCTTCATTCCTCATCAGAACACTCTGTTCTCTCTCTGACCACGCCCCCTCCGGAAGTGGGTGTGGCCTCGGCTCTCCAGCACGTTGATCTAATGTTTACATGTTGGCTGAATATACACGGCTGCTCAGAGATCACGTTACTTCAACCCTCTGAATCTGATCCAGAATCTGATCCTGATGGAGAGGCGCCTGCAGCAGGACCTTTCTGAACCATTGGTCACAGATTTAGTGTTTCTTGTTGTTTTATTTGTCAGCATGTCGACGTGTGTCTTGGTACACAGCTACGAACATGTAGCTATGTGGCTATGCTAACTAGCGCTAGCACTTATCCATGAAAACTAAAAATCATCCACTAGATCTTCAAATCTGCAGACGTGGGGAGTCAAAGCGACCTTTGTGTTTATTAAGACAGCCTACAACTAGCATGCCTCCCTCCTAAGCTCCTTGTTAGCACACATGTGTGCAGGGAATGAAAAACGGAGGAGGGGTTGAGTTGTATTTTATACAGTCTATGGGCTGAACAAGCTCCGAGCTCTGACTTCCTGTTACAGACCGGATATTGTTGTGACGTAACAAAAACACTGAAGTCTGAAACGGCTGGTTTCAGCACACATTTACAGAAAGGTGGAGAAATCAGAACAGGGGCAGAATGGATTCTTTTCATTCTCGGGGGGTTTGTAGACAGGGACACAGATTTCAGGTAAAGAACCATTAAAAAGTCAATTTTGCATGATATGTCACCTTTAACATCAGAACATGAATAATAAGATAATAGATGAAACACTTCATGGATTATAATGTCTGCAATATTGTAAACAGTTTAAAATTGCTTCTTGAAGGTAAAAAAATCAGACTGTATTTTATATTTATTCAAATATTTAACATTTGTAATAATAAAAAATAATGACTATTATCATAATAATAATAATAATAATAATAATAATAATAATAATAATAATAATAAAATATATGTTATATGTTTCAAATATCTTTCATTTGTAATGATTATTTTAAAAAATAATAATAATTAATATTATTATATAATATGATATAATATAATATATATTATATTATTTAATTTTGTTTTAAAATGTGTTTTTAATAGTAATAATTAAAATAATAATAATAATAATAATAATAATAATAATAATATTTAATATTATTATTATATAATATAATAATATTTAATATTATTATTATATAATATAATAATAATAATTAATATTATTATTATATTATATAAGAAGAAGAAGAAGAAGAAGAAGAAGAAGAAGAAGAAGAATTTTATTTATAGCACTTTTAAACAGTCAGGTTGCAATGTGCTTTATATGAGCAGCATAAATAAACAAGCAGATCCTAAAATCACACAAGGCAAGATCAAGAATTAAAACATATTTTTAAAGACATAATATTCCCTTAAAAGGACTCTCAAGGAATACAACTCTTACAAAATATATTTATTTATTATTTATAAAATTGTTTTAAATTCAATATATATTTTAAATCTACAAAGCTCCTCCAGATTCATCTTTGCAGTTGTCCATTGTTTTATCCCGTATCGTCACGCACTGCAGATTATCCGTCTATTTTCTGCAGTAATCTGATGCTCCTTTGTTTTTCCACATAATCCAGGTTTCATCCCAGTCTAAGGGTTTATCAATAAACCAGCATGACATGTAGATTTCTGACTGCCTGACCTGATTGTTTGGCCACAGAAACACTCACTGATATGGAGAAAAAGAAACATTAGATGAAGCATGTTGTTTCCAGTTGGGGAATCCTCATTTGTATGTGCAACATGAGGAGAGTGGAGCTGACAGAATAAGAGACAACCTTGAGAACAGCATGATGCATTCACTTGCAAAAGGATTGTCTCAGGAGGAGGTGGAGACCAAAGCTGTGCTAACATCCATCAATGTTGCACAAAAACACTCCTTGATTTGATGAACTAGTCTCTGAAGCCTTGTCCAGTGAACATATATCGATGTCATGTTCCTGTACTCTGCCCCCTAGAGGCCTTACATTCACTCAGAGCACATTTATGTTAGACAAAGTTTAGCTTGATGAATGAACCTACATGTTCTCACTTTCTCTCTTCGTCTCTGCTTCTTTGTCCTCCCACAGGATATGCGTGCGTGACTGCCTCCTGTCTTTAAAAATGCCACAGCTGGCTGGACTCTTGTGATCGGACATGGAGGCCATCAGCGCACTCAACGCCACACAGGACGAGTTCCCGCCGGACGATGACCCCGGGAACCCGGTTTACCATGACTACGAGCAAATGGCCGGCGTGAACCCTCCGGCGCTGCCTACGCTGGTGTTTGAGGGGGTGAACTTTCCAGAGGACTCCATTAAGCTGCTGAGCGTGCAGGTAGATGGGTTTTGATTCATGCATAAACTGACTAATCACATTTGGAGTTTCTCCTCTGAGCTCATCACTCTTCTTCTCTGCAGGTGGTTTTGATTCTGGCCTACAGCACCATCATAGTACTGGGAGTTCTGGGTAACTCTCTGGTCATCTATGTCATCTACCGCTTCAAGACACTCCGCACGGTCACCAACTTCTTCATCGCCAACCTGGCTGTTGGTACGTGCACACACTCACACACACTCACACACACACACACACACACACAAAGACAAACAAACACACACAGAGGTCATCCTCTCTGGATGTCAGAGAGGATTTCCAAGCTATGACAAGCCTGATACAGAGCTGTTGTGAATGTGTGTGTGTGTGTGTGTGTGTGTGTATGCCCTCTGTAGGTCGTGTGTGATGATGACTCAAACATCTGTCAGCTGTTATATTTGATTTTCCTGTGATGTCTGGGCTTTGTTTGCCGATGTCTCTGGGCGAGACAGAGAGATGAAATCAAACATTGACTGTTTGCGTGTTTGACATTCACAGGTCTCACAGGGAGAGAGAGAAAAAAAAAGACTCATTGTTCCAGAGATTAGAATTATGAAATGCTCTGTCGTTTGTGTTTGATAAGATGTTTAAAGACAAGCTAATAGAAACATTTGGAGAAGTCTTAAAGTGACACACAAAGGCTGAATGGCAGTGAGAGTTATGAATCTTCTCCTTTGTCATATTAATTGTCTGTTTCAAGGTACCAGTAGATTCATCTTTGAAGGGTGGTTTCTGGCTGTTTGCAGGACGTCCTTGGAGTCTATTAGGCCTCTGTGGAGGATCAGCAGCCTCTCAGTTTCTAAGTGAACTACAGTCATGGCCAAAAGTTTTGAGAATGACACAACTATTAATTTTCACAAAGTCTGCTGTTTCAGTTTTTATAATGGTAATTTGCATATACTCCAGCATGTTATGAGGAGTGATCAGCTCAACTGCAATTCATTGCAAAGTCCCTCTTTGCCTTGAAAATGAACTTTATCACCAAAAACACATTTCCACTGCATTTCAGCCCTGCCACAAAAGGACCAGCTAACATCATTTCAATGACACACAGGTGTCACACACATTAACACAGGTGTGGGTGTTGATGAGGACAAGGCTGGCGATCAATCTGTCATGATTGAGTGACTGGACACTTTAAAAGGAAGATGGTGCATGGCACCATTGTTCCTCATCTGTTAGCCATGGTTACCTGCAAGGAAACACGTGCAGCCATCATTGCATTGCACAAAAAGGGCCTAACAGGGAAGTTTATAGCAGCGAGTAAGATTGCACCTCAGTCAACCGTCTATCCAATTATCAAGAACTTCAAGGAGAGAGGTTCAATTGTTGCCAAACAGGCTCCAGGGCGCCCAAGAAAGTCCAGCAAGCGCCAGGACCGTCTCCTGAAGGTGTTACAGCTGCGGGATCGGGCCACCACCAGTGCAGAGCTTGCTCAGGAATGGCAGCAGGCAGGTGTGAGTGCATCTGCACGCACAGTGAGGCCAAGACTTTTGGAGGAAGGCCTGGTGTCAAGGAGGGCAGCAAAGAAGCCACTTCTCTCCAGTAAAAACATCAGGGACAGACTGATATTCTGCAGAAGGTACAGGGACTGGACTGCTGAGGACTGGGGTAAAGTCCTTTTCTCTGATGAATCCCCTTTCCGATTGTTTGGGGCATCTGGAGGAAGGCTTGTTGGGAGAAGACGAGGTGAGCGCTACCATCAGTCCTGTCTCTTGCCAACAGTGAAGCATCCTGAGACCATTCATGTGTGGGGTTGCTTTTCGGTCAAGGGAGTGGGCTCTCTCACAATCTTGCCTAAAAACACAGCCATGAATAAAGAATGGTACCAGAACGTCCTCCCAGAGCAACTTCTCCCAACCATCCAAGGGCAGTTTGGTGATGAAGAATGCCTTTTCCAGCATGATGGAGCACCTTGCCATAAAGCAAAAGTCAGAACAAAATGGCTCGGGGAACAAAACATTAAGATTTTGGGCCCTTGGCCAGGAAACTCCCCAGATCTTAATCCCATTGAGAACTTGTGGTCAATCCTCAAGAGGCGGGTGGACAATCAAAAACCCACAAATCCTGACAAACTCCAAGCATTGATTATGCAAGAATGGACTGCCATCAGTCAGGATTTGGTCCAGAAGTTGATTGACAGCATGCCAGGGAGAATTGCAGAGGTCTTGAAAAAGAAGGGTCAACACTGCAAATATTGACTTATTGCATGAATTCTGTGTAATTCTCAATAAAAGCTTTTGATGCTTATGAAATGCTTCTAATTGTATTTCATTATACCATAGAAACATCTGACAAAAACACCTAAAAACCCTGAAGCAGCAGACTTTGGGAAAATGTAATATTTGTGTCATTCTCAAAACTTTTGGCCATGACTGTACGTGGGCAGGGCTGCTCTGATAAAGAGGCGCTGTGCTGATTGGCTGTCTGAGTTGGGATGGTGACGACTGATGCAGAGGCGGAAAAACACCACAACAAACTTGGCGAGTGCTCCAGGAGAACCTGCACAAGTACCAAGCCAGATACTGTTGTGATGAACTGCAATGTGGTGTCCACATTCGTGTTATTCGTACGTGTACAAACACAATAATATTTTGTGTTTAGTGACTCAATTCACACGTCAAAATCAGGTGTATAGCTAACCCAATCCACACCTGTCTTTCCTTTGACCCACTGTCTAGAGGTGAGCTGTCCAAGTTACTAAATATCCCTTTGATGCTGATGTGATCACCACTGGACAGGATTAAGGTATGTGAAGCATACCTCAGGTATAAATGTTTAGATCTCCCCGTGCTCGCGGTCTTCATTCAGACCGCTCACGTATTGATTGACCTTTACTTTGCAAAGAAAATAAAACCTTGTCTGTTTCATTATTCACCAGGAGCAGGGGAAACTTCCACAACAGAGCACAGACATTTGTAACAGGCAGATCAGTTAGCCTCTGACATCTTGACTCTGAACCTCCACGGTGTTTAAGGAAGTGGAGGAGTGGGAGTCTATGCAGATCCCTCCTGTGGTTTTATCATAACAGAAGCTTTTTCTCAGGGTTGCGAGGCTGGAGGATGACTGGAGGATGACTGAAGGATGACTGAAGTATACACATACAGGCAAAGGGGGGGGGAGTGTGTTCTTCATTATGTGAGACCTTTAAGGTATCCTGTAGCGTCTGTTTGGAGCATGCTTCAACACATCCATCTGTTTAATATGCCATTTAGTGACAGTGTCAAGGTAATCACAAGTCAGTCCCAAGGTACCGCTCAGCTTCTGTGCTTGGTACCCTTTAGCTTTCTCTTCAAGGTAAACATAAACATCTGTGTTGATGTATCCTTCACCATCTGTTTGTCCCTACGAGCAGCTGCCAACAAACAACGTGGAGTGTGTTTCAAGGTGATCCTAGAACATCTGAACACAGACTGCATGTTGAGCCTCTTGTGGTCTGAACCACAAGCTTTAAGTGTTGTTTTCTACAAAGAAGTTTAGGCGTCTGCTGATACTTTGCTTCATTGCTGATTTAGAAACTGTGCAGAGTTGTTCTTCATTTAAACGTCTTCTGATAATCTGCAGGTTAGAATCAAATTTCTGAATGAAGCTTGAATGGTTTTGTGTAGATATATTTGTGTATGGATCAATATGCAACTGCTGCCAACAGCAGCATTTCTGCCTTTAGATACAAAGCCAACAGACTGGTGGGAGTTGCTGGTACGTTATGTTTGCAGAGCCGTCTGGACTTTTCTGCAGCTGGACTGATTATAATTATAATAATGATACATTTTATTTCTATAGCACCTTTTAAAACATGTTTACAAAGTGCTTTACAGAGAGCAAGA
>NW_023260296.1:0-17727 GCF_009762535.1 Notolabrus celidotus | reverse complement strand
GAGGTTGCGCTGCTGAAGCAACTAATGGCAAGGAAGGAAAAGGAGAGGAGAGAGAGGGAGAGAGAAGAAAGTGAGCAGGGTGGATTCAAAGAGCTTAAAACAGTCTATTCAGTGCTTGGGAGTGAGCGTGTTAGCATGGTGGTGTTTGCCTGAGCGCTCGATGAGTAAATGAGCTGCTAAATAGTTTGATCTCTCCTCTAAGCACAGGCGCTGTTTGTATTCCAGCGCGATTCTTCCAGACAAGTTGAGCATGAAAGCTCTAATCTAGCCGACTAATTAGATTCCAAAACAAAAGTGGAATACTGATGCTGTCAAAAACTCATCCTTCAAAGACTTGAATTAACGGCAAATTAACATCTTGTTTCTATTGTGGGTTCTTTTATTCCCCCCCCCCATCCTCTAACTCTGGAGTAATCTTTTCAAAAGAGGAGAAAGAGGATTGAAAGAGTAAACACTAACTCTTCTTTTCTTTTTTAAACACAAATGAATCAATATCCAGTAAAAGGAGGGCGGCTTGTCTGAGCTTGTTTCCCTCCTCAGAACCAAAGGTGCTAATTGCACATTCGATCCGACAAATTGAGGATGTGTTTGACTTATTCTGTGATTCTCAGCGCCGGGCGGGGTGTTAATAAAGACAGAAGAGAGCAGGGGTTACAGTCCTGATTATGAAGTCCAAACACCGCACACACACACAGAGCAGGAAAATGAGGTTTCTGAACTCTAAAGAGCAAACTCCTGCAAATCCTCCAATCAAACAAATCAGCACCGAGGGCTCTCAGGAGCTGTGCAGCCGAGCCTCAGCTACAGGATTTCTCAAATTGGGGATCAGTGGACTCCCATGGGCGCCGTGCGGTCCCCAGATAAATGTTCCTTCATCTAATCCCACATGAAAGCACTAAAATTTACAACAATTACTCAATGTGTCGCAACAATTGCTGTAAAAAGTAGGCCCCTCTCTCAATTATTTCTCAAACATAAACTTTTCATGAGCAAAGAAAACAGCCGAGTTTTCAGTGTTGTGACATCTAACGGGGTCTGAATGATTTATTCTGTGAGGAACTTTGTCGAACAATAACAAAACTAAAGTTCAGAGGATGAATTTAAAGATACAGTACGTCTTTTAAGACCACAGCTGATTGGAGGGTGAGGCAGAAGTCCAGACACCTCATATCAAATCAATCTGGAGAGAGTAATCAACATATTCCACCTCTACCTGTTGACACTGTGGCAAAAACTCTAATCTCACAGTCTCTTTTTGAGCCCTGTCTTGTTCTTCACTCAAAGGGAACAATTTCCACAAAGGAGACTTTAAGGGATTGATTAAAGGTTTGTTTGCTTATTGTGATTCCTCAACTTGCCTCTTTTGAGTCCTTCATACTCTTCAATATTTGTACAACCTAAGCTAAATTATAAAAAGTGTGGTCTCTGACTCAATCTGTTCTTCAATTTGCCTTTATTTCATTTTTTAAAGTATTATTAGTCCTCTTTAAATATCTTTCAAAGTGTCTGATGTATTTTCCATGTTTTATTCTTCTTCTTTTATTTTATTATTTATTAATTAATTTTTTGACAGTTTTTATGGTTTTAAAAATTGCTTTAAAACATTCCTTTCATTTAGTTAAAATCTAATTCTAAAATGTCTCGTGTTTAATTCTTCTTCTATCATTTCATTTATTTAAACATGTATTATTTAATTCTTAAAGTCTTTTTATGAATCTGAAACTATTCTTAAGGTGTCTTATGAGTTTTATTCTTCTTTTATTTATTATTTTTTAAAAGTATCTCAAGTCATTTAATTACTTTTTTTTTTTTTTTTAATCATTTGTTTAATATATTTATATATTTTTTCACAGTGCTTTTATTTGTTTACAGTTAATTTTAGATTGTCTAATGTGTTAAAACTTAAAGACCTAGACCATTTTTGGGGGCGCTACACTCTCCTGTATTTACTTTGTTTTTCTAACCTATTGAAGCACTCAGCATCGAGTGCCATACATGATTTTATTCAGGAGAACCTTATCTTTCACTGTGCTGCATTTAAAGTACCAGTAATACATTTGTTTTGTCTGATAATGGATGAAAATACTGAAGTTTAAAAAAAAACGTCTGGGAATTTAGGTCATTTTTTTTACTGTGAACTCAGACAGAACATCAGGAAGTTTAGTTTAGTTAGGAAGTTGCACTTTGGTGTTTTAGACTTCCAAATGAATGTGTGTCACTATCAAACCTTCACTAAGCAGGTCACAGCCATTTATTATTGTATATTCTAAGGTTTTTTAGTGGAAAGAGCTATTTGTTGCTGCCGGCAGCTGTCTAGGTCTTTGAGGGTTAAATGTGTTTAATGAAGATTGTTTTTTTTTCACTTTTTATGTTTTTAATTTTTCAAAAAAAATTATTTTATTATTTTCACAGTGTTCAATATTCTAATTTTTATTTTATTTTATTTTTTACAGTCTTTTATGTTTTATATGTTTTAACTCATTTCTTTCACTGTAAAGCACTTAGGTAAACATTACAGTTTTTTTAAAATCAGCTATTTAAGTAAAATAGATCAGATTGGATAAGAAAGTTGGGTAGACTGTTTGAAATTGGGTCATAAATAAAGATAATCTCAACACTGGATGTGATTTTGTTAGCATGATTAGCTAAATCACCACACAAACAGTATGCAGCCTGAAATAATCTAAGCATAGACGTGTGTTTAATATGTCACCTTAATCTGAATTTCAGTTGCATGACGTCTTTAAATCTGTCCAACCTCGTGGCTAACATAAACTGCTCCAGCTCTAGGGAGCATCAGAATCAGCAGTTTTTAAAGGGTTAATTCTGTGCTTCAGGTTTCCTAAACTTGATCAATACATGCATCATACTCCAGGTAAGAGGAGCTGATCTCTGCATGGAGAGGTTTGCAAACAGCAGCCTCAGAACGTCTGAAGTGAGAACCTTATTTCGTCCTCGAGGTGACGTTCATTCAAACCGTTTTTCACCACGGGGATAAAAAATGTAAACCAACAAATTACTCTCAATTTGTTGTTTGAAATGGTCCGGGTAATTTAAGGGAGGCAGGGTCGCTTAAGAAAAGCAACAGCAGATTTTTACTGTGTGATGATAATAACAAATGTTTTCCTTAATGCATCTTTCAGGAGAGATTTAACAGGAAGAGAGGCTGCAGCCTTCTTCAATGTCTAACACCACTCTCTGGCTCCTGGCGGACTCAGACCTCGTTCAGAGACCTCATTTCCTGCTGGTCCCAGAGGAGGACGGAGCAGAGGATCCATGTCAGGACTGGAGGAGGAGTTTTAAAACAAGAGGAGGAAGAGGAGGAGGAGGGGAGGAGGAAGAGGAGACCAAGAAAGGGATCTTGGGGATGTTTTGGGTCGACTGTTTTTTTTACGTTTGGGGCACTGATAACGGTGCAGGGTGGCCACAGAGTTAAAGGAGGAGAGGTGGACGGTGCAGGTGGAGGTGGTGACTCGGCGGCTACTCCTTACAGCCAGATACTGCGGGGTGAGGCGCCCAGCCCCGTCAGGCTCCCACAGGTGCGTGCGCTGTTCAGCTGCGCATCTGCTGCGCCAAGCTGCTGCTGCAGACGCCGCTGCTCCTTGTCCTTCTGCGTGTCGGCGAACTTCACCACGATGGGAGACGAGCGACCTGGGGGAGAGGAGGAGGAGGAAGACAGAAGAAGGAGAGGAGGAGGAAAAAGAGAAGAGGAAGAGGAGTGGTGAAGAGGATGAGAAAGGAAATGGAAAAAACAAAATAAGAATTTAAAAGTGATGGAAAAGAAAGGAACAGGTAAAGGAGAGAGGGAGAAGAGGAGAGTTGCAAAACAAAAGAACGCGGAGTAGGAGAGGTAAGCAATGAAAGGAAGACGGAAGGGATGAAAAGAATGTAGATGAAGATGAAAAAGGAAGAAGAGGAGAGGAAAAAGAAGTGAAAGGGGAAATGGAAGGATGATGAAGGAAAAAGGAGAAAGGTGGGGAGAGTAAGGAAATAAAAAGGAAGAGGGGATGAGGTTGGAGAAGGAGAGAAAAGCAGAAGAGAAAGGGGGAAAGGGAGAGGGAAGAAGAGGATGAGAGAAAGGAGAAATAGGGGAAATAAAAAGGAAGGAGGACAAGGTGGTAGAGAAGGAGAGAAATAGAGAAGAGAAAGAGGGAGAGGAAAAGGAATGGAAAATAAAAATAGACATGGGGAAAGAGAAGAAGGCAGAGGAAAGGAAAGGAAGGAAGAAGAGGGGATGAAAAGAAGGTAAATGAAAGATGAAAAAGTGAAGAAGAGGAGAGGAAAGAGGGAGAGAAAGACCGAGAAAGAGTGAAGGAAAGGGAAGAAGAGGATGAGGAAAAAGGAGAAATGGGGGAAGAGTAAGAGAATAAAAGGAAGGGGATGAGATGGAGAAGGAGAGAAAAGGAGAAGAGGAAGGGAAAGGAAGGGAAGAAGAGATGAGGAAAGGAAATGGGGAAGTAAAAAGGAAGGAGGACAAGATGGTAGAGAAGGAGAGAAAGAGAAGAGAAAGAGGGAGAGGAAGAAAATAAGACATGGTAGGAAAAGAGAGAAGAAGACAGGAGGAAGGAAAGGGAAGAAGAGGATGAGGAAAAGGAGAAATAAAAAGGAAGGAGGAAAAGGTGGTAGAGAAGGAGAGAAAAAGAGAAGAGAAAGAGGGAGAGGAAAAGGGATGGAAAATAAAAATAGACATGGGGAAAAAAGAGAAGAAGACAGGAGAAAGGAAATGAAAAGGAAGGGGGAAAAGAGGTGAGAAGAGTGAAGGTAAAGGTGAAGGATGAAAAAGAAACCAAGAGATGAGAGGAAAGGAGAGAGGAGGAAAATATGAAAGTGTAAGAAAAGACGACAAGAGACAGGAGATAAGGAGGAGGAAAGGAGGAGAGAAGAAAGAGAAGAAGAAGAGGAGGAGAAAAGAAGAAAGAGAAGAAGAAGAGGAGGAGAGAAGAAAGAGAAGAAGAAGAGAGGAGAGAAAAGAATCAGAGTTAGATGTTTAGAAAAAAACAGACATAAAAATGATGAAGATACAAAAAGCTTTTAAAACAGGTTTTATGACGCACACGCACACGCACACACACACACACACACCACACACACACACACACACACACACACACACACCACCACACACACACACACACTTCATTATTAACAAACTTTACGTCAGCAGAGAGAGGAAGGAGAAAGTTACCCACAATTAAAACTGCCTTATAAAACCTCACACACACACACACACTCCTAATGACACACACACACACACACACACACACTAGTAGGACAGACTCACACACACAGTCACAAGGAAGCTTGACTCTAAAGCCGGTGGGCTTTCTTCTTTCCCCCCACAAGGGCTCGGTTATCTCGGAGTCCAGAGCGCTTTCACCAGAAACAGATTTCCCGACTTCTCCAACTATTTCATCAGCTCGTTGTGAGGAGAGACTTGATGTGTGTGTGAGTGTGTGTGAGTGTGTGTGAGAGAGTGTGTGTGTGTGTGTGTGTGTGTCTTAGAGAAGGAGGCACACACACACTCAGATTGATCAGGATGACCAGAAACCAGAGGTTGAGAGGGCATCACTGAGATTAGAGATCAGGACGAGCAGAGAGTGTGTGTGACTGTCCGATGAGGAGCAGTGTGAGTGAGTGTGTGTGTGATGAATTAAATGTCACACACACACACACACATGCAGCAGAAGGAGTAACACAAACACAACGCTTGTGATAAAAGTTGCAGTGCCGGCTAAAACACAGTGAAGCTGAGAGGAGTCCTGATTTATGGACACGCTGGAATCAAAGTGTGACTGCGGGCGGATCCGTCTGAAACAAAGACGATCAGACGCCTGAGAATAAAAAGCTTCTGATTGAAACTCTTTCAGTTTGAGGCTCCATGAGCTCTCTGCAGGAGGAGAGAGGGGACTCAAATACTCAGTCAGAGCTGAGGTATATATGTCAGGTGTGTTTGAGCAGGAGGTGTAATGAAGAAAAGTGCAGACTGTTAAATGTTGATCACATTAAATCAACACTTCTGAATGACTTCAAGCTTCTTTACAGAACTTATTATGATGATGTCTTTAAAAAGCAGCAGGTATGAATCACTTTCTTCTCTTTGTGACTGTTTTTAATAAATAATGAATCATTCAGTAAAAACTGTCCACTATAAAGATGCAACAGGCTCTTCAAACATCTTCAGGATGCTTCATTTTTACTAAAAATCCAAAATAAAGATGCTTAAGGAGAGAGAAGGTTAAAGTGTACATTTGTGGCATGACTGAAATATTTAATTTTGTTGACTTTCCTTTTGTTTGTCATTAAAATCACAAATAAAAAATAAAGAAAAATAAGGAAATAAAGGGAGATGGATGATGGGTGTAAAATTAATACAAAACATTTAATTAAGTAAAATTATTAAGAGCAATAGAAATAAAAGCAAATAAAATTATAAAACAATAAAATAAAAATAAAATATATAAATTAAAATTGATAACAACATAAAAAGGAAAAAAAAAAAAAAAAAAAAATAGATATATAAAATAAAATGAATAGCAAAAATCCAAACAAATATATCTAAAAAAATTTTTTTAATAACAATAAAAATAAAACAAAAATCAAATAAAAATTATAAAAAGTAAAAATAATACAAAACTAAAAGGAAATAAATAAATAAATAAAACCATAAATATATATAAAATAAAAATAATAACAATGAAATTAAAAACAAAAGTAAAAATATAAATTAAACAAGTCACAAAAATAAAAATCTAAACAAAAAAAACAACATATCAAAATATATAAATGATGATAACAGTAAAAAAATAAATAAAACAATTATCAAAAATGTATTTAAAATTCTCTTATTGGTTAAATATTTGACAAATTAATTTAGAGCTACATAAGTATTATTTTTTAAACACCATCACCGAAGTTTTGCTCACTGATTTTGAAGTGCATAAAACATGCAGTCCTTCTAATGACCAGCAGGGGGCAACTCAGCTGGATGCAACACTAAATGAGACTCCATGGAAGTCTATGAGGAAATGAGCTGACTGCTCGTTTAATTTGCTGACTCATCAAATGTTTTCTAAATGAGTTTATGATCTGTAGATTCAGGTCTTCTTAAATTCAGCATGTTGTTCATTTAGTAAATGATGCTCTCACATCGTACGGCACTGAAATGCACAGACACCATGTACTGCTCAGAACGTCTGTGCTGAAACTGGAATGTTATACATCCTGGTTTTTCAGCGCCGCTGCAGAGCGGCTGTTTACACAGAGAGCGAACACGGAGCGAACACCGCCTGAGGCTCAGCAGATCTGACATCAGGGCCGATCATAATTAGGTTAGAGCTCGAGTTTAATGCAGCTAATTAGGTCAAACTTTGACGTTAAAACGACTCAATGTTCAGAGGACCTGCAGGAACACGTGTGTGTGTGTTTGGTGTGTTCATCACTCCCTCTTTTTATTCTGACCACTGATAGATAGAGGAGGGGAGGGGAGGGATGGGGGGGTCAGTGTGCAGCCTGGACCTCCCCTGAGACCTGCAGCTCTCTCGCCCGCTCTGCTAAATATCTCATTACTCCGGCTGACACCCGGCCAGCGGGGGGAAACAGTCCGGAATGAGAGTCCGGCCCCGGGAGAGGAGGGAGAGGAGGGAGAGGAGGGAGAGGAGGGAGAGGGCGAGGGGCCTCCTCGTGTGGAGCTGTCGGTTCTCTGCAGCACTTTAAAGTTTTACAGGTGAGGTGACGAGAACAAGAGGAGGGAGGTCTGATGTTCTCAGAAGAGAACCAGAACTGAGGAACTGCAGTTTTTAACACTTCCTTTGTCAAAAAAATCACAAATAAAAAAGAGAAATTAAGAAAATAAAAGTAGATGAATAATGGGTGTAAAGAATAAATACAAATAACATTTATAATAACAAAAAAAATGAAAAAAAAAATAAAAAATATATACAAATAATAACAACAATAAAAATACAAAAAAAAATGAATATAAATAAATAAATAATAAATAACTTGAATCACATGTTTTTTTCTGTTTTAGACTACATTAATTTTTGAATGATTATTTTATGACCATGTCAAAAGTCCTGGGTATTCAAGTAAAGATGGACTCCTTTGTTGCTATATGCAGAAACCCACTTGATCAGGTTCAACTTAATTCCTTACAATCACAGGTATTAGCTTTTACTTCTCTTTTAGTAAGGCGTCGAATCCTACTCCTCTGGAAAGCCTCCAAACCTCCTTCTTTATCATTGTGGCTTAATGACATTATGTCATTTCTCTCATTGGAGGAGATAAGTCTAACAGTGAAGGGTAGGTCTAAGAAATTAAAAAAAGGATTGTTTTCTTGAGTATTTTCACTCATTTTCCAGTCCTTCCTCTAACCTAGACCCCCTCAACTTCTCTCTTTCTTTCTTTCTTTCTTTCTTTCTTTCTTTCTTTCTTTCTTTCTTTCTTTCATCCTTTCTTTCTTTCTTTCTTTCTTTCTTTCTTTCTTTCTTTCTTTCTTTCTTTCTCTCTCTCTCTCTTACATCCTTTCTTTCTTTCTTTATTTCTTTCTTTCTTTCTTTCTTCCTTTCTTTTCTTTATTTCTTTCTTTCTTTCTTTCCTTCTTCCTTTCCTTCCTTCCTTCTTTCTTTCATTCCTTATTACTTTTTTTCTTTTTTTCTTTTTCTTTTTCTTTTTCTTCTTTCTTTCTTTCTTTCTTTCTTTCTTTCTTTATTTCTTTCTTTATTTCTTTCTTTCTTCTTCTTTCTTCTTTCTTTCTTTTTCTTTCTTTTTTTTTTTCTTTCTTTCTTCTTTCTTTCTTTCTTTCTTTCTTTTTCTTTTTCTTTTTCTTTCTTTCTTTTCTTTCTTTCTTCTTTCTTTCTTTCTTTCTTTCTGTCTTTCTTTCTTTCTCTCTCTCTTCTTTCTTTCTCTTTCTTTCTTCTTTTTCTTTTTTCTTTCTTTCTTTTCTTTCTTTCTTTCTTTCTTTCTTTTTCTTCTTTCTTTCTTCTTCTTCTCTCTCTTCTTTTCTTTCTTTCTTTTTCTTTCTTTCTTTTCTTTCTTTCTTCTTCTTTCTTTCTTTTCTCCTCTCTCTTCTTTCTTTCTTCTTCTTTCTTTCTTTTTCTTTCTTTCTTTCTTTCTTCTTTCTTCTTTCTCTCTCTTTCTTTCTTTCTTCCTTTCTTTTCTTTCTTTTTTTTCTTTCTTTTTTTTCTTTCTTTCTTTCTTTCTTTCTTTCTTTCTTCCTTTTTTTTCTTTTTTTTCTTTCTTTTCTTTCTTTGCTTCTTTCTTTCTTTCATTCTTTCCTTCTTGTATTGTTTGTTTATTGTATTCCATTGCCAGTCATCTATTTGGTGACTACTGTATATAAAACACTATCTGATTATTTTTCAGAGGGAAATTGATTTATTATAATTTTCTTTGAGTGCAGAGACAATGTTCATTGTTTTGTTAGGGGGAAAAAAAGAAAAAAGAAGGGCATTGTACATTCTGAATTGACATCACTGTATTTTGCTCTGATTGTGTCCCCAATAAAAAGATTTAAAATATATATATATATAATCCTGCATGTCTTTCCCTCTGCATTAGCTTCAATTCTCACAGCTGTAGGTTGCAGCTTGGTTGCTCAGAAGTAAGACTTTCAGAGATGTTGAATCTACTTCTTTAAGACTGAACGTTTCTATAATCGTACCTAAAGATGGTGAACTGGTTGTGCAGTTCTTGAGATTTTGTCAAAATAAAACTCACAGAGCTCGCTCAGCGCTGCAGCTGCAGAGAAAACAGATCTGAGAGGTCTGGTTCAGACTCACCTGAGCTTGCTCGCCTGTTTTACAATTTATTTCAGATCATTTTAGATTGCCTTCTTGCAAACTATCATGAGTATTCATGCAGATTTTGCAGGACTGGTGCCACATGGATGCACAGTAACTGGACTCTTCTGTGAGTTGAAGCAGTCTGAGGATGATACAGCTCCTTTTAGATAATAAAGGCAGACATTTAAATGGCGTAGAATTGTGTATGGACCTCATGGACGTGTCCCTACCAATCTCAAACGATGGCTGATATTTCCCCACCAATATTAAAGCTGAAGGGGGAAAAATGTGCTTCATGGTTAAAGGGTCAAATCCTTTCCCACTTCAGCACCACCTCTGAAATACGTCTTTGAGACCGGTCTGTTTTTTGATTGGCTTAGCTCCCTGTAGGCTGTTTTGCTTGCAGTGTTGACGGTGTGATCATGTCTGAGGATGTCAGGAGGCAAGAAAAGAAAGATGGACACTAGAAGCTATTTCAACAAAGAGTAAGTCACCAGAGGAAAATACTCCTCCCTCATAGGCAACCGTAAAATCAAACCTACACCATTGCATACATTTAAATGTGTCTTCCTGGTGTCACATGAGAGTGCATGAAGTAGCTTTTAATAAATGCAGAAGTTGCTCTCTTTAAAGAGTTGCTGCTCTGTTTGTTTGTTGTCGTATCAGAATCACACTCGCTCTTTAAAAGGAACCACGTGTTGCTTCATGTCTCTCTTCTGAATTCTTTCAATTCAAACTTTTAAAATGAAGAGGACCTCGTTACAGAGAAATCCTTCATGGATTAAAACGCAGCTAATAAAGAGAACTTCTTTAGTTTTTAAAGAATCTAATCGTGCATCGACTTCCTGCTCGCCCCGGCTCTCCCGTTCCAGCGCCTCGTCTGCTTTTTTAAAATCCATTTGAGAGTATTTGATGATCCCGTTAATGTTTATAGGTATTTGTTGCTGATAGTCGTCTGCTGCTGGGTGCAATTACACTTCACGTTGTGTTAAACTAAATCTGCAAAACATCTGATTTGTTCTGAATTGGCCACTTTTGAGCAGAAACAGCAGGAGGAGCGTGATGACTTTAACTCTGGATGGGCAACAAAAGCAGGCTGATGATCCCGCGTCGGCCGTTCAGACGCACGAACACACGAGTTTATCCAAACTGATCAACAATAAAGATCACACGCAGAACTTTCTTTGTCTTAAATGCTCTCATGTTTCATATTTGGTATAAATAACTTTCACCATTAACTCCTCGCTGCTGGATTTATCTCTGCTTTTATTTGAGCTGCAACACTTCTGTAGAAAATAAAGAGCTGCGAGTCTCTGAGGAGCCGCTCTCACCTGGAGACGGATCTGCAGGGAAAACACTTTCCTCCCTGTTATTTCTGTCTCTCTCTCTCTTTCCTTTTTACAACCTTTGACAAATCTTCTATTCAAACTGCTGCAGCATCGGGTACACATCTTTACAGCATGTATCCTAAAGCTGGGATCACTGGAGGAGCTGAAATATGGATGCTGATGTTTACAAAACTAGAAAACCTTAAAACCTGATAACTCTGCAGGAAAAATGTTCAAACCACACGAGTCAGAGCATCGTTACACGCTGCTGGAGTCCGTGCAACATAAACTTAAAGATTGAGCAACTCAAGGAACACTTCTTAAGAAGTTTCTTGACATACAACAGTATTTTAACTGCAAGAAACTTATGCAAATGTTGTCCAGAGCAGGACCTCCGGACAGCTGGAGTCATGTGACCGAGGTTTTCCCTCCTCCTCCTCCTCCTCTCCTCATCCATGTTGTCTTTCTGGTCCTCTGAAAACCTCTGACCTGTTGACTCCAGGCCTGGGAACAGCTTACAGGACAAACCTGATTCTTAGAGGTTTTTCATATGTTGTTAAAAACCAGAAAAGATGCATGCATGCACACAGTCCATTCCTTACTGTCCTACCATTCCTGAATTGAATATTAAATGAGTGCTCCCCAAAATAAGCTATATACTATACATGCTGCAGAGCAGTTGCTGGTATTGCATGGTGATAACTCTTTAATGAGCATCAGCCAGAGTAACGCCTGGACTTCCACTTGATCAGAGCAGGACCTCCGGACAGCTGGAGTCATGTGACCGAGGTTTCCCCTTCTGTAATCACTGAATCAAGGATTCTCCTCCTCCTCCACCTCCTCTCCTCATCCATGTTGTCTTTCTGGTCCTCTGAAAACCTCTGACCTGTTGACTCCAGGCCTGGCTCCGCTCATCATGACTTTGGTTTGTTGTTGTAGTTAAGTGAAATACGATCTGGTGATAACACAGAGTGTTTGATTCTGAAAATTAACCGGATGTTTTCATTTTGTTTTGGTGAAACCTGACTTCCTGTCCCGCTCCATCTGCTCTGTTGAGATTGATGCGTCGTGCTCCGGCATCCGGCACAAATAGAAGTCTTGTGTATCTGATCTGGAGGACTCAGACCTGACGGAGCAGATCCAGAGGAAGTTAACACACAGACTAGAATAGAAACCTATCAGATCCAGAGCTGTGATGGATCAGAGACGGATCTGGAGGAATTTGATCTTAAGGCATTCACCGATTAGATGCATAAGCAAGGAAAGTTGATGCATGTCAATTTGCAGAAGTTAACATTGACTTCCATTGACTTCACGTGGGTGAAAGTCTCATGTTCGACCTCCTCCATTGCATACTTGTGACTTTCACGACTTTATAAGATTAGTTTGGACATGATGCTGAAGTTTGAACCTTTTGCTCTGACGTTTCATCATCCCTGAAGGAATGCTCCTAGATTTTGTTTTCTGCAGTCTCTCAAATGTTGTAGAAATTTTTGAGAGTTCTGCATGTAATCGCCAAAATGTTGAAAATCATCCTGACATTTCTGCAGACATGTTTTAACCTGAGGTGTAAAAGAGATCTGGACATTCTGCCGAGTAGAATTGCCAGATCAGAGAGAGCGGATCCAGTGGAAGTTAACACATTGACTAGAATAGAAGCCTATCAGATCCGGAGCTGAGCAGGGCTCAAAGTGATGTTTAAATCACCTGAAAGGAACATGAAAATGATTCCTGCAGAAGTAGAGACCTTAATGTTAAGATAAAGGTCCATTTCACACTTTTCAAAGCCACCAGAGTCCGTTACAAAAGAGCTGATTTACGATGCAAACATGAGAGTTGCTGGTCTACCCTGGTCTGCTTACATGTTTTTGAATCTGTGCTGTTGTGGCTCAGAGCTAATCTCAGAAAAACACAAGCTAGCTGATTGGTGGCAGTGGTAGACCAACAACTCCTGAGTTCTGCAACGTGAATTCGACGTTTTGGTTGATTTGATGTTTCTGGTTCAAACGAAGGATCCTACAAACGGAGGCGGATCCAGTGGAAGTTAACACATTGACTAGAATAGCAACCTATCAGATCCGGTGCTGGGACGGACTTCACAAGGACCTGGTGGAAGTCTGATGTTACTCATCACAAGCATCTCAGGTCGTCATATTTGCTCCTGATATCCTGATATGAGACTTATTTCTGGACTTGTCATGTGACTGTACATCTAACGAGAAGTTCAACCAGGAAGACTCTTCCACTTCCTCCTCTCATCACCTGATCCACTCTTAAAAGCATCCACCAACCAGCTTCAACACAACCTCTATCAACCAATCATCACGCTGCTGCAACACTTAAACTCTCTGCTGCTTCAGTTTCCTGTTTCAGCGTGGAGCGTCTCCTCTGCTCCTTCCACCTCCTCTTCACATCCTGCATCCTGCCTTCAGCCTCATCGCCCCTCTGAAGAGATGTTCAACATCCTTTTCCAAACCTTGGACGTTGAAGTATCGTTGAAATAAACTCACTAAGGTTGGAGATTCTGCCTCTTGTAGGTCTCAAACTTCCTCTACTTTCTGGTGCAAAGAGAATAAAAGTTCTCTCTGTGATGGTTTCAGTTACATTAAAAGAAGAAATATCTACCTCTCTTCTCAGGGTTGGATCTCGTCATGTCACATCTGTTTTGATTCCCTGACACCCCGTCCCACCTGTGATGGACAGGTGTGTGTGTGTAGGCTGACAGCAGATCGACCTACAGCCTCCAAATGATACCACACACAGAAATAAGCACCTGTCATAATTACCATCCACGTTTAAAATGATGTAATTACAGCGTATGGCTCGCCTGTCACGCAGAGAAACTGAAGCTCACACACACCTGCTTTGACCTTGTCTCACACACACACACACACACACACACACACAAGGAGAAGTGAAACTTTCTCTGTGACAGAAGTTGTGATGGACTTAAGTTCACTCAGCTAATAAAGGCGCCCTCGCTCCCTGAAGCCGACTCTGGGAGACAGGCGTGAAGAGAGCATTACACCGCGGTCCGTTTACCTCCAGAATCAATCTCTCATCGCTTTCAGGAGACTTTATCTGCTCTCAACCTCCTCCCTTTATTTACCTCTCTCAGAGACTTTAAATGTCAGATCATGTGACCTTCAGCAGCCAATAGGAGAGCAGGAGCGTCTGGTAACTGGACTCTTAACCTGAAATCACCTCAAACACAAAAACTCTGTTGTCTTTAATTTAACTTCACTCCTCACTTTGATTTATTTATTTTATTTTAATGCTTTAATTTGCTAATTTTAACAGAAGGATGTTTCCTTCTTTGTTGTGTCTTATTTTAATAATTGTATGCAAATTATACAGCAGTTTGAATCTGCTTTAATGTACTACATAAACACACAGCTTGGCTTTGCTCTCATATTTGAACCCTGCAGACGAATCAGACTGTTTCATGGTCCTGTAGGAGAAACAAACATGTATTTTCTTCATGTGTAATAAAGCATGCAAAAGTAATTGTTACACACACTCTCAAATCCTTAAACTCTAGAAAAAGGACGCTACTTTGGGATCAGAGGCTACTGTGTTTTATATTTTGGCATATTTGTGCACACACTGATTAAAGGCTGCTCCCTGCAGGACTGCTGCACGGCAAAAAGTGACATAGATTCAACTGTTTTCTAATTTTGGGTGTTTTAGTTTGAGTTGCAATATAATTTACAATATGTAGAGTTGAAATAATACAATTTTGAGCATTTATGAAGACTCCAAAGTTCTTTACAAGAAACTGAAAGATGATAAAAGAGAAATTTGAAGAAGAGAAATTAAAAAGGAGATAAAATAATGCTGGAAGAATAAAAACAACAAAATAAAAGATTTAAATGATTTAAAAAATCAGAAATATAAAAATACAAATTATAAAAGTATTAAAAGACAGGTTATAAAATTTTTAAAATACTAATTTTGAAAATACAAAATATAAAATATATAAAAACACAAATTCTAAAGATGTAAAAATACAAATTAAACAAAAAACAAAATATAAAATATAAAAAATATAAGAATATAAAGATCAAATTATAATAAAATAAAAGGAAAAATTATACAAAAAACAAAATATAAAATATAAAAAATATAAGAATATAAAGATCAAATTATAATAAAATAAAAGGAAAGATTATACAAAAAACAAAATATAAAATATAAAAAATATTAAAATATAAAGATCAAATTATAATAAAATAAAAGGAAAAATTATACAAAAAACGAAATATAAAATATAAAATATAAAAATACCAAAAGTAAAAATATAGAAATAAAAAAATATAAAATCCTTCCAGTCATAATGCTTCAAAAAGAATAAAAACCTTTTGATTAAGACAGACTCAGGTGACATTTCCTGTAAAAACACATCAATAAAAATGTGTTTTTAAAAGACGCCTGATTGGTCACAACATGCCAACCTGAGGACGCCCCTTAAACCTCAGTCACAGTGTGGACCGGCCTGCAGAACTCCTTTTCTAGTCCGTATGTATCTGATCTAACCTTCTTATCTTTTTAATCCCTCAGTCTGTGTTTGATTTATAACTTCTCTCTGTTTTAACTTGTGGAGAAACTGTCACTCCTACTCATGCACCTCATGTAAATCAGACAGGACCATAATGCTGCATCAGAAGTTGTATTTGGATCCTGCAGCCTCATGTGACCTCTCTTAAAAAAAACCCTCCCTTGATTATTCAAATCTGATATATTCCTCCCTGTCTCCTTTTTATTTTTTACAGTTGAGAGCCGAGCTCGTTCACACTCATGCACACACACACACACACACACACACACACACACACCGCTCTGTTGTCTCTCATGCTCTACTTAAGCTCTCATCTGCATGCGCTTGAACACTTGTGCATTTATGTTGTGCGGCGCGTGTGCACAAGCAGGGAAGCAGGGGCTGGATAATGTGTGAGGGTGTGTGTGTGTGTGTGTGTGTGTGTGTGTGTGTGTGTGTGTGTGTGTGTTGGGGGGGAACAGAAAGGCGGAAACAGAAATCAGCGTTAATGGAACGCTGCACAGCGGAGAAACAGAGCGCTAAATGAGTGTTTATAAAAGGGAGTGAATAATGTAAAGCACAAATCAACACAACGACACACACACACACACACACACACACACACTCTCTCTCTCCGTCTGCTTGTGTCTTTAGAGGTTCGACAGTGAATTACCTGTCGCGCTCATATCCACTTTCATTACAACCTGACATTCAGTGAGGACTGCATGTGTGTGTGTGTGTGCACCTGAATGTCACGCCGTAATGAGAATGGATATGACAGTGACAGGACCATCAACCAGCGGACGGGCCGAGCTGCCGTCACCTTCTTTTTTTTATTTCTCCCTAAGTGACACGCGGTGTGTGTACGTGCCCGCTGAAAACACACACAATCTGGCTGTATCTGAGACAGTGGGGTGCAGTAAAGCCAAGACAATAACCAAACTCTATTTACCAGACCTCATTCCCTCGTACGGACCCAAAGTAATTACTTTTAAATTGCAAAACTGAGGAACATTAACAAACGGTTGCGGCAATTTAGCTCCGCCTGGGGCTAGACAGCTTGTTTTCAAATGGAAATGAAGGTATTTTGCCATTGTCCACTGCAATATCGTTGTGTTATGGTTTAAGGCATTTTTTTTATTTGCGTGCGCCTGATAAAAGCAGAGGACCCTGGCAGTGTTTACCGGGGCCCATTGTGGCGGACGCTCTGCTCAGAGCGAGGATAATTCTAGCTTAATGCTAACGCTGTCGGAGGAGAGCGTCACTCCCCTCGGCTGCTGCTGCTGCCGCCGCTCGGACGCATAAATCAACACAGACACTTCACTGATACTCGCTGTGTGACAACAAAACACACACACACACACACACAGCAGAGGGAGGAGGAGCGTGTGTTCTCCTCATGTCAGGGTCACAGCACATCAATAGCGGCCGTGATTATCATGATCAGCTCTAATGAGGGGGCCAGGGGGTGACACTGCTCGTCTTTTTTCTTCAACACAGCCTGTTATTACACTTTTTTTTTGTCTCTCTGACACACACACACACACACACACACACACGCGAGCGCTCCTCTTACACCATGTAATTCTCCCCCAATCACAGCCCTGTCACGCTGCCCCCCGTCTCCGCTCTGACAACGTTGACAACCGCGCCCCGGTGAGAAGAAGAGGCGACGGGAGCACAAAGGGAGCCGAGGACCCGTCCCCCCATTATGGCGGCGCCGGGGGTCGCTGTGCGGCTGATGAGGTTTCGGAATGACACCTGCCCGCCGTGGCTCGGCGTGTCAGAGGTGATGATGGTTTTGTCACAGCTTTTTGGGGACTTTGCCAAAAGTTGGTACGAGTTAGAAAATGTGTGAGGATATAATCAGGAATCAGGAGAGAGGGTCACTGCACCTTTTCTCTGGGCTGTCATATCTAAGATCATCATGCTTCGTGCTCCAACTCACAAACCAATCATCCCCTTGAGACACTCAAGTGCAAAGAAGTTGCTCTTGTTTCGTGTCTCATTCTGGAGCTGAGCTGTTAGCATCTGTACTCTCTGGGGCGCAGAGCTGTCCTGTGTTCTCTCATCCTGACAG
>NW_023260295.1:0-17838 GCF_009762535.1 Notolabrus celidotus | reverse complement strand
TTCACACACACACACACACACACACACACACGCTTGTTTTTCATCACTTCAGAGGACACTTAACCAACGCCGAACCTCCCCCTCTGCTCTCCTGACCTCAGACTCACCACAGAGCGAGCTGGATCCTGTACTTTAACGATTTTAAAGGAATGAGATTTAAGTTTCGTCCTCACAATATGAGCATAAATACATTTCTGTCCTCACAACAACAGTAAGACCTGCCTTCACACACACACACCCACACACTTACGCACACACACACCCAAACACTGTAAGGATTAATGGCCCTTCATCCACTCTCACATCATTATCTGTATTCAGCAGCAGCATCATCCATCACTGCTGGACGGCCTGCAGCGCCCTCTTCCTGTCACACGGCGGTAATGCATCAGGTCTGAGCTGTTATTGATGGTTCACACTGGTACAGGGTCTGTGAGGAAACTAGTCTGCAGGTTGAGGTCCCTGAAGCCTCCAGAAAACCAACACTTAGTCACTTTGATGCTTTCCTGGAAGAAATCTGAATCTAATCCTGGATTGTCCGGAGTCTTCCTGAGACTCAGACCGATGAGACTGACTCTGATCTGGATTCTGGCTTCCAGGGTTAAACACTTCAGTTCAACTGAAATATTTACACAACTGTGGCTTTCAGTCATGATGACATTTTTAGTCACACATTCTCAGCTGTTGTGAATAATGTTACTTCCTATGCTCACCTGACTGTTTCTTTTTGGCACCAAAAGGTTGGATTTGTAGTTTTAGTAGACAGTTAAAAAAAAACTACAACACTAACTACCTTAAACTAAACATAACAGAAGAAACACAGAGGCTTGCTTAATGCTTAACATTCATACATATTGTTAGCCACAATGCCTTTTAACATGCTAGAGAATTCCAGGTGTTCCACAATAGTTGGTTATTTATAAAAAAAATATATTTTTGGCACTCATACCATTTAGTTTTTTTCTTCCCTTGTCCTCTTTAACATTTTCCTGTTTGAAGTGTTTTCCATATTAATTCACACTCTGAGCGTCTTTAGCAGCAGTGTTGGGGGATTACATATTCATCATCCCAAAATGAAACAGTCTGCATAATGTGAATTATTACTGCTGCACTCTTTATTTACACTGTATTTCATTAATGCAAAATTTAGTCTGAATGAAGATTTTAAAGCAGGACTTGTGGAAGGTATTTCATACAAGCATATATGTTATTATACATTATATCTTAATTTATTATATTGATATTTATCTGATTTTATTTTATTGATTTTATTAAATTATTTCGGACCTCAGAGCGAGGAAGGGGCGTCGGCAGGGCCTATGAGCTAGGAAGGGGCGTCAGCAGGACCTATGAGCTAGGAAGGGGCGTCAGCAGGACCTCTGAGCGAGGAAGGGGCGTCAGCAGGACCTATGAGCTAGGAAGGGGCGTCAGCAGGACCTATGAGCTAGGAAGGGGCATCGGCAGGACCTATGAGCTAGGAAGGGGCTGTCAGCAGGACCTATGAGCTAGGAAGGGGCGTCAGCAGGACCTCAGAGCTAGGAAGGGGCGTCGGCAGGACCTATGAGCTAGGAAGGGGCGTCAGCAGGACCTATGAGCTAGGAAGGGGCGTCAGCAGGACCTATGAGCTAGGAAGGGGCGTCAGCAGGGCCTCCGAGTGAGGAAGGGGCGTCGGCAGGACCTCTGAGCGAGGAAGGGGCGTCGGCAGGACCTCTGAGCGAGGAAGGAGCGTCAGCAGGACCTCTGAGCTAGGAAGGGGCGTCGGCAGGACCTCAGAGTGAGGAAGGGGCGTCGGCAGGACCTCTGAGCTAGGAAGGGGCGTCGGCAGGACCTCAGAGCGAGGAAGGGGCATCGGCAGGACCTCTGAGCTAAGAAGGGGCGTCAGCAGGACCTCCGAGTGAGGAAAGGGCCTGTTGGCAGGACTATGAGCTAGGAAGGGGCGTCGCAGGGCCTCCGAGTGAGGAAGGGGCGTCGGCAGGACCTCTGAGTGAGGAAGGGGCGTCGGCAGGACCTCTGAGCTAGGAAGGGGCGTCGGCAGGGCCTCAGAGAGAGAAAGGGGCATCGGCAGGACCTCCAAGCGAGGAAGCGGCGTCGACAGGACCTCTGAGCAAGGAAGGGGCGCTGGCAGGACCTCAGAGCGAGGAAGGGGCGTCGGCAGGACCTCCAAGCGAGGAAGGGGCGTCGGCAGGACCTCTAAGCAAGGAAGGGGCGGTCAGCAGGACCTCTGAGCTGGGAAGGGGCGTCGGCAGGACCTCTGAGCTAGGAAGGGGCGTCGGCAGACCTCAGAGCAAGGTAGGGGCATCGGCAGGACCTCTGAGCTAAGAAGGGGTCTGTCAGCAGGACCTCCGAGTGAGGGAAAGGGCGTTGGCAGACCTATGAGCTAGGAAGGGGCGTCAGCAGGGCCTCCGAGTGAGGAAGGGGCGTCGGCAGGACCTCTGAGCGAGGAAGGGGCGTCAGCAGGACCTCTGAGCTGGGAAGGGGCGTCGGCAGGACCTCAGAGCTAGGAAGGGCATCGGCAGACTCTGAGCGAGGAAGGGGCGTCGGCAGGACCTCTGAGCTAGGAAGGGGCATCGGCAGGACCTCTGAGCGAGGGAAGGGGCGTTGGCAGGACCTCTGAGCGAGGAAGGGGCGTCGGCAGGACCTCTGAGCGAGGAAGGGGCGTCAGCAGGACCTCTGAGCTGGGAAGGGGCGTCGGCAGGACCTCAGAGTGAGGAAGGGGCGTCGGCAGGACCCCTCTGAGCTAGGAAGGGGCGTCGGCAGGACCTCAGAGCAAGGTAGGGGCCTCGGCAGGACCTCTGAGCGAGGAAGGGGCGTCGGCCAGGACCTCTGAGCTAGTAAGGGGCATCGGCAGGACCTCAGAGTGAGGAAGGGGCGTCGGCAGGACCTCAGAGCAAGGTAGGGGCATCGTCATGACCTCAGAGTTAGGAAGGGGCATCGGCAGGACATCTAGTGGGAAGGGGCATCGCAGTACCTCTGATCTAGGAAGGGCGTAATCATGACCTCTGAGTGAGGAAGTGGGCGTCGGCATGACCATCAGAGGAGGAAGGGGCGTCCGCTTTGACCTCTGATGAGGAAGGGGCGTCAGCAGGACCTCTGAGTGAGGAATGGGCGCGTCAGGCAGACGACCTCAGACGTGAGGAAGAAGGGGCTGTCAGCAGGACCTCAGAGCGAGGAAGAGGCGTCAGCAGGACCTCCGGAAAGGAACTGTGCCGGCAGGACCTCTGGACAGAACATGGTGGCAGCAAGGACCTCAGGACTGGAAACTGTGTCAGCAGACATCCGAGCGGAAACTGGTGTTGCCAAGAACTCAAATAAAATTCAAATCTGACCCCAAAAACAAAGAGGTCCACTGGGTCCGTTACTGGTTGGATCATTCAAGATATCTCTCGGTCATGGGAGCCGGACAATAAACATGATAAAAATGATCCCAAAGAAGAGTCTTCAGGGTAAGACCAGTCTGTGAGTACTTCCTGTTCTTTCATTGTATGTTTCTGCAGACCTTTCCAAAGTCATCTCACATTATTGTTTATTTCAGAGTAAAACTTAAAGATATTAGGTTCATCTTATTCTGTCACTGTCATGTTTTGTACATCAGTCTGCAGAGGTAGTAACCTCTTAATCAGACCTTGTGGGGATCTGTTTTAAAAAGTTTAAATGCTGTAAGTCTTCCATGAACTCAGAGGTGATTACAGACCTGTCTGAATCGGGGAGTCTGCAGCCAAGAAAGGAGATCATGAGTTGACGGAGTGACGGCGCTCCGACTGAGGACTTAATAAACTTGTTCTTAACTCTCACAGATTCCTGGGAGGACGCCAAAGAGAAGCACTCACTCTCCAAACACCTCATTAAATGTGAGCGGTGAAATAGTTCAGAGGAAATTAAAGTAGGTGCTGTCAAACTGAGGCGGGGGAAGGATTCAGAGACCTTTAGGTTAGAGGAAGGACCAGAACTACCCTCTTGAAATACTCCTCCAGAGTACTCCTCTACTTTGATGTTCTTGGATTAACAGCGCTGTCGTAAAGAGATCATAAACACAACGCCTGGTGTCGTATTTTGAGACAAGACGAGATGCTATGAGACAAAAATAGACTTCAAAGAATGTAAGAGAAGTCAGGATGGAACAAAGAGACGCTTTTTTCTTGTCTGTCTCCAAATCTGTTGTCTTTTCAGGACGCAGCAGGGAGCAGGACCGCCGGACGGCTGGAGTCATGTGACCGAGGTTTCCCCTCTGTAATTACTGAATCATGGATTCTCCTCCTCCTCCTCTCCTCATCCATGTTGTCTTTGTGGTCCTCTGAAAACCTCTGACCTGTTGACTCCAGGCCTGGCTCTCATATCTGATCAGGAGGGCTCCGACCTGCTGGATCAGAGACGCAGCCGGAACGCAACGGAGTGGATCCAGTGGAAGTTAACACATTAACTAGAATAGAAACCTATCAGATCCGGTGCTGAGATGGATCGGAGACAGGCCGGACCCAGATCTGGTAGAATTTGGCCGTCAATCTGACCTGAAGAGATAAAAAAAAACCAGGTCAGTATTACGTTTCACCAATCTGTGATGTCACAAATTGAGCAAAGCTTGTACAGGCTCCTCCCCCTTGCTCTGCCTTCCTGTCCTCCTTCTGGCATCTCTCTGCAGACCTGTTTCTCTCACCCATCATAGAAAGAAGGGAGTATGGGGAGGAAGAGCGTACAGAATAACCTGGCAGGTAGAGATCTCGCTCAGACATCTCTGCCTTCCCTGTCCTCTTTCTAACATCTCTGTAGATTCTTCTCTTTCCCTCTAATTTCTCTCCTCACTTTCCTTCTGAAAATGTGAGGAGAGGTGGAGCGTACAGCCTTAACTAGCCTCTTTTCTGTCTCTACCTTCCCCATCCTCTTTCTAACTGATCCTCGGTCTCAGCAGATGTGTGTCTAACATGAGTCTGGTCCTGCTGGAGGTTTCTGCCTGTTAAAGGAAGTTTGTCCTTGCCACTGTAACTTGCTAAATGCTGCAAAGTGCTCTGCTCATGGTGGATTAAGATGAGATCAGACTGAGTCCTGTCTGGAAGATGGGACAGGATCTGATCCGGTCTTGATGTTGGGTCTTTGTTAATAATAGAACATAGAGGACGGTCTAGACCTGCTCTGTTTGGAAAGAGTCTGAGGAGAACGTTTGTTGGGATTTGGTGATATATAGATTTTCTAAAAGTTGATTAAAAATAACCTTGAGAAATTCTGAGTTATCCAAGCTTTTATAAACAGTATGTAAGAAAGTCAAAATATTATTAGGAGTAAAATAACTTAATGAAGTAAAATAAAATACAAATCAAATGAAATAAAATAAAATAACATAAAAAATAAAAATAAAATATTGCATAAAATAAAATACAATAAAAATGAAATAGAATTAGATAAATAAATAAAAAAACAATAATAATAATTAAAAGATAATTATAATAATAATAAGTAAATACAGAAGCACTATATGGATATTTCTCAGTGTAAGCTAGCAAAGTAACCCTAATAACCCATGTAATGTCACCGCTCCATCTTCTACTTTATAATAAAGGAGCCATCCATCCTTTTTCTTCTGCTCGTCCAGCAGGAGAAGCAACTTGACCCAGACGTTGCCCTCCTGATGTTCTCCAACTCGTCCTGGGGGATGCCGAGGACAGTTCCCAGGACAGATGAGAAACAAACAAGCTCTTAGTCTACCCCAGAGACTCCTTCCAGGCGGATGAACCCAGGAAACCTTCCCAGGAGGCGTCATGATCAGATACCAAACCACCTCAACCGGCTCCTTTAGAAGTGAGGGAGTATAGTGGCTCTGCTCAATGAGCATAAATGAAGGAAGGGGTCAAAAATTCACAAAACAAACATCATGGTGTAATGAGGAAGACTTAAAACTACTGATTGAGACTTTAACATTGATAGAAAAATGTTCAATGAGGGAATAAATCAAAGAATCTCTCTGAAACGCCCCCTGCTGTCCAATAAGAGAATGCAGGTTTTACGCACTAACACGCTGTGATTTCACCAGATCCTTAAGATTACCTGAAAACACCTCTGATGACATCACTGTGACATCATTAAGGTTATTTCCACCTGCAGAGTCCTCGTGCACCTTTAATTTACACAGGATGACAATTAATGTGATTTTAAAAGAGGAAAATGTGAGTTTCTAAGAATGTTTTGATCTTTTATTCACCAAAAAATAAAGATAATTCAGGGAAAAATTATTTCTCAATCTGATTTTTGCACATTTTTAAAAAGAAGGAGCCTCTAAATGCTCAAGTCAGAGATAATAAATGTCAAATATTTCAGATAAAGTGATGAAGTGTCCTCCTGCAGTGACGCTGAAACTCTTCTCTCCTGTAAGGGTTCATGTGAGGGATCATTCTTCTTCATGTGTTTCTCTCCTTCTAAGGAATGCAAACAGAAATCAGCTGCTTCAGGTATCACCCTGTGATATTAAAACGCCACAGACTAATTTACAGCTCTCATCATAGCTCTCATAAAGCGCTGTGATGGGCTGAGGAGGAGGAAGAGGAGGAGGAGGAGGAGGAGGAGGAGGAGGAGCGGGTGGGGCCTGAACACAGACTGTGGTCACTGACCGGAGACTCTGCTGCTTTTATTCGGCTCAGATCAGACCGCATGTCTGACCCAGGGGTCCGCACTCCCCCCCCCGGAGTCTGACAGATGGATGCTGCTGCAGGAGGAGGAGGAGGAGGATGAAAACGACGCCTGGTACATTTTTGGAGGTTTTTCTCTCACAGCCTGTTTCTATGGGAGGCAGCGGCGGCGGCTCGGCCCTTTCTTTATTATAGGATCCAGATCTCTCCGCGGTGAGCTATGTGAAGAGCAGATCCTGAATCCTTCTCATCTCCTGCGATCCTGAGGACTCATGATGAACAACGCGCAGGACATGTCGCCTGATTTCGTGTTGATGCGCCTGGTCTCCGCGGCCGAGGATGACCGGCTGGACGCAGAGAACGGGAACCTGCCTCCGGGTGGAGTAGGGGTGGCAGGGCTGGGGAAGGAGGTCCTGGCTCACAGCGGCGTCAAAGCTGGGTTGGATATAAGCCGAGATCCGACAGCGGGCCTCGAGCATCCCAGCAGCCGCCTGAACAAAGCCCAGCCGAGCGGGGAGGGCGCACCTGACACCGGGGGGACGCAGAGCCGAGCCCCGCTGTCTGCGCCTCCTCCTCAGCCGCAGCAGAGCCCCATGGAGGCCCCGGGCTTTGACTTCACCAGCAGCCCCGGCCTCCGGCCTCAGCTGCTGGTCTTCTCCAACATAATGCGGAACGGGGAAGGGATTTTGGAGCTAGACCGTCTGAGTCAGGGGAGGGATGCTCTGGGTTTGGAGCAGAGCGCGGGGTCTGTCTGCTCCGGCCCGACTGTCAACAACAACACCCTGAGTCCGGGAGACGCGCAGCAGCAGCAGCAGAACCTGCTGGACCGGGCATGGGGGGCTCATCCTCCGGGTTCTGGGACCGGGGACATGCAGGGTGCTGCGGAGCTGTGCCGCCGGCATAGACTCATCACCACCACCCCGCCCGAGTGGCCCTTGTTGTCGGAGAGGTCCAACCCTCTCAGCGTGATGGAGTCTAAGTGGGGGTGCGCCACCAGGGACCGGGAGGGAGCCGTGTTCGAGCTGGCCCGGCGGTTTGGGGAGCTGGGGGTCGGAGCGGTCCCCAAGATGCTGCTGAAAGCCGGGGAGCTCCCGCAGTGCTCGTGTCAGGGAGGAGGGGGGGAGCCCGGGGGGGACCCCACAGAGACCAGCGACGCTCTGCTGGTCCTGGAGGGGCTGGGGAGCGGGGATGTTGCCGGCCTGAGCATGGACCAGTGTCCAGAGGGGGACACGGAGGATGAAAACGGACGCAGGGAGTTTTTACTCAACAGGAAAAGGGAGATAGTCCAGAAGATGTCTGGGACTTTCTCCATCAGCAGCTTCCAGGCGGAGCTGCGGAGGCAGGTGGAGGTGATGGACCCGGCTGCGGCTCCAGGCGCGCAGGTGTGCACTCTCCACGGGACCTTACCCAGCCAGATCTCACAGGTAAGCTCAGAGGTCGTCGCCCAGGTTCCCACCATGTCACCTGCACCCACGCCGACCCAGAGCACACCTGGGGCAACCACCCCGAACCTGAGCCAGGCGTCTACACCCAGGAGGAGACCGGAGCGGTGCGCCAGCGCGCCTCGGACTCCCACGGGCTGGGATAAGACCCTGAAAGTCCCAGGGAAGTCCAAAAAGGGTCTAAAGATCCGTCTGAGCAAACTGTTCCGGACTAAAAGCTGCAGCGGCTCCAATCACCTGCTGGACAAGAGGCCCTCAGTGACCTACTCTGTGTCTTCTGCTGGGAGTCTGGTGGACATGGCGAGCAGTCCTGGAGCTGAGCAGGACGCAGACAGGTGAGCACACACACGAGGCCTTAAAGAGTCCAAGACCAGCTGATTAGTGAAGGATCATAGTCTCACTCTTTCACATCTCATGAGGCCACACAGCTGCAGGAATATGAAAGTATTGATATCTGTTCTTCTGCTTCATGATAACTCTAAAACTGTGCAGCTCAGGAAGTTGAAAGGTCAGAAACAAAGTGACAGCTCATTGTTCCCTGAGATGTAGGTCAGGAGGATTTGAGGAAGTCATGCAGAAACCCTCAACATTCAATATTTTAAGAGCAGTGTCAGTTTCCTCTCCCTGTAAACACTCAGAGTGCAGACACGTTGATTCTTCTTCTTCTTCTTCTTCATCACTTCCTCCTTTTTACTCTGAAGCTGCAGAAGTGTTGTCAAACCTGAGTGTCACGTCACCCTGTGTCTCAGTCAGTGTTTAGTCATTCTTCACAGCAGCAGCAGCAGCAGCAGCAGCAGCAGCCGGCTGAAGGAGGGCTGTGATTAAAGAAACATGGCTCCTGAAGTCTGGACTGTTCGGGGCTAAGAGCATCAAACAGAACGAGGAAGCTGCGGGACACAGAGGCGCTCACGCTCACACTGAAAAGTTAATTTTCTGAACCTCTGCAGCTGCTAACAGCACTCTCACTCCCCTCCTCTTCTTCCTCCTCCTCCTCCCTTCTTCTTCTTCTTCTTCTTCTTCTTCTTCTTCTTCGTCTGCATGTCTTCATGTGTGTCCTGCAGCCACAGCCAGCCCAGACTGACCAGGGCCCACAGTGCCTTCTCCCCCGCCTCCCTCTCTGCCTCCCTCTCTGCTTTCACGGGTAAGAGCTGCTCACTGCTTCGCTGTAACTCTGGTTCCTCCTCAGGAATGCTTTCTCTGCTGGGTACAAACACACCTGACTCTCCATGCAGCACACACACCACAACACACATGCCTCAACACAAACACCACAACACACGCCTCGACACACACATGCAGCAGCTTCAAATGATTGTTTAGACTTTAAAATGCAAGAAAAATTAAGTAAAAGACGTCTTTGAATATCTTCTAACTCCTAACTCGTCTTCTTCGTACGACCATGAACATCATTTGTTTATGAAACCAACAATCAGCTCCAACAGTCAAACTTAGAGGCTTCATATTTAACAGGGAAACCTGAGACCGGGTGTGTAAACAGTTTCAGTTTCATGGTTAACGCCGACCAAACACTGGACGACTTGGAGCTCAACTCATCTTTATTTATATCGTACCTTTCATACAAGAGAGAGGATAGTAATATGAAATTCTTAGTAATAAAATAGAATAAAATACATTTTAAAAATCTATTAAAGGTGACATATCATGCAAAATGGACTTTTTAATGGTTCTCTACCTGAAATCTGTGTCCCTGTCTACAAACCCCCTGAGAATGAAAAGAATCCATTCTGCCCCTGTTCTGATTTCTCCACCTTTCTGTAAATGTGTGTGAGACCAGCCGTTTCAGTTTTCAGTGTTTTTCATACGTCACAACGCCATCCGGTCTGTAACAGGAAGTCAGAGCTCGGAGCTTGTTCAGCCCATAGACTGTATAAAATACAACTCAACCCCTCCTCTGTTTTTCATTCCCTGCACACATGTGTGCTAACAAGGAGCTTAGGAGGGAGGCATGCTAGTTGTAGGCTGTCTTAATAAACACAAAGGTCGCTTTGACTCCCCACGTCTGCAGATTTGAAGATCTAGTGGATGATTTTTATTTGTCATGGATAAGTGCTAGCGCTAATTAGCATAGCCACATAGCTACATGTTCATAGCTGTAGCTGTAGCTGTGTACCAAGACACACGTCGACATACTGACAAATAAAACAACAAGAAACACTAAATCTGTGACCAATCCTTCAGAAAGGTCCTGCTGCCTTTCTGGCAGAGGTCGGTTTGACTCCCCACGTCTGCAGATTTGAAGATCTAGTGGATGATTTTTATTCGTCATGGATAAGTGCTAGCGCTAATTAGCATAGCCACATAGCTACATGTTCGTAGCTGTGTACCAAGACACACGTCTACATACTGATAAATAAAACAACAAGAAACACTAAATCTGATGACCAATGGTTCAGAAAGGTCCTGCTGCAGGCGCCTCTCCGTCAGGATCAGATTCTGGATCAGATTCAGAGGGTTGAAGTAACGTGATCTCTGAGCAGCCGTCTATATTCAGCCAACATGTAAACATTAGATCAACGTGCTGGAGAGCTGAGGCCACACCACTTCCTGAGGGGGCGTGGTCAGAGAGAAAACAGACTGTTCTGAGGAGGACTGAAGAAGAGGGTTTTTCAGGCAGACCAAAATCTGATTTCAAAGTGTTTTTTTGAGCATAAACTTTAAAGACATGTTTTGGGGACCTCTTAGACCAATATATGTTGATGAAAAAGAGCGTAATATGTCACCTTTAAATCAAATCAGAGAATTATCAAAAAAGGAAATAAATCATTACAAAAAAACAATAGATACAATCAGATAAATTCAAAAAAATAGAATAAAATCAATAGATTAAAATTGGATTCATGCCAAAATAGAAATAAAAAATAAGATAAGTAAGATAAAACAATTCGTCTGAAGCCGTTCAGTGTTCAGTTTTCACATCATGCTGTTGTTGATATTTGCGGCAAGTTTTGCACACAAAGTTTGTTCTGGGTTTTTTCTGTAAAAATAATGAAGCTTTTGAACCCTGGCCGTCTTCTTTGTGATGTTTAAGCCTTCGTACATGGGGCGCACGTTTAAACTGCTGAGCTAAACCAACACCCCCACACTCTGGTGTTTGATATTCTGTATGATAGCTATGAAAGACACTCAGGTGAGTCTGGGATTTACAAGTACGGACGATAACACTTCAAGAAAAAAGTAAAAATTTCAAGAGCCAGAATTTCAAGACAAAATTATTTCAACTTTTTCCTCAAAGTGTTTTTTTCATCCTTGGCTCTAACACTCTCCTGAACACAGGTGACTAGCTTGTTAGCATGAAGCTATAAGACGCTTTTTAAGAGAGATTCAGAGCTGCTTGACGGTTGTTTTCCAAAATCGTCATCACCGTCATAACATTTCCTGAACGCTTCAAGTGTTCAATCTGAATACGGCTAACAAACCCTGGACCGCTTTGTTCCACCTGTTCCTCACTTCCTGTTCCACTCTTTTTCCTGTCTTAGCTAACTTTAGCTCTAAACTGAGAAAACAAATGAGCAGAAATCCAAAATGTTGAGCTTTTCTTTGGGAGATGCGATGCCAAATGTTTCCGTCTGCTTCCTGTAAACGCTCAAACACCAGTCGTGCACCAGATAAGTTAAGACAGGCTGTGGGTGAGACGGGGGAGGAGGTCTGAACCTCAGCAGGGCTCCGACGATCACTCTGACTTTAGTAGTTTTTGTTGTTTATTGGAGGCGTGCTCTGCATGGGGCTAATAACCAATTAGAGGAGAAGTTGCACCACGCAGGCGGCGTCTCATTGGTGGCCTCACGCAGACTCAGCCGTTTGAAAACCAAGAAGTCCTGCTCGTGTTTACGATCCGAGCCGCTCTGTGATGTTCCTCCAACACAAGAAATGAACAGATAGATGAATACGTGAGCAGCAGGGATGATCAGAGGGGTCTACACTGGTTCAGGATTCGGCTCTTCCCTTTGAGTTTATTCGTCTCCCTGCCAGGATCCGTCCCCGCCTGCAGACCATCACTTTGGTAAACAGTGAATCTGCAGAATCTCATTTAGCAGGATGGGATGTTCTTCTTTATCGCCGTGATTCAGGATGATTAGCCGGGTGTAATTTTCCATAAACGTCCCGCCTGCTGCAGCTTTAATGTTTCCGTCTCACTCTGCAGAACCCAACACAGAAACTCACACAGACCCCCCACACCCCCCACACCTCCTCCGGTTTCAGACCCTCACTGATCCCCCTCTTTTCTCCTCTCTGGATCCAGGTGAGACTGTTTCTCTGGTGGACGTGGATATTTCACGGAGAGGGGCCAACACGCCACACCCTCCCACGCCGCCCCCTCCGCCACGCAGAAGTCTCAGTTTGTTAGGTACTTAACTCAAGTCCTCCCTGGTCCCCATTTCTCTCTCTCTCTCTTCATTTCCATCTTGTCTCATGGTTTTTGCAACCTGGCTGGACTGACTGGACCTGGACTGACAGTGTGAACCTGAACTGACAGTCTGAATCTGGACTGACTGTGTGAACCTGGACTGACTGTCTGGACCTGGACTAACAAAGTGAAGCTGGACTGAGGATGTGAACCTGGACTTACTCTCTAAACCTGGATTAACTGCCTGAACCTGGAATGACTGTGTCAACCTGGACTGACTCTCTGAACCTGGCCTAACTGTCTGAACCTGGATTGACTGTCTGGACCTGGATTAACTGTCTGAACCTGGATTGACTGTCTGGACCTGGACTAACTGTCTGAACCTGGACTGACTGTCTGAACCTGGACTTACTTTGTAAACCTTGACTAACTTTGTGAACCTGGATTAACTGTTAACCTGGATTAACTGTTAACCTGGATTGACTGTCTGGACCTGGATTTACTTTCTGAACCTGATCTAACTGTCTGAACCTGGACTGACTGTCTGAACCTGCACTGACTGTGTAAACCTGGACTAACTGTGTGAACCTGGACTAACTGTGTGAATCTGGACTAACTGTGTGAACCTGGACTAACTGTGTGAACCTGGACTAACTGTGTGAACCTGGACTAACTGTGTGAACCTGGACTAACTGTGTGAATCTGGACTAACTGTGTGAACCTGGACTAACTGTGTGAACCTGGACTAACTGTGTGAATCTGGACTAACTGTGTGAACCTGGACTAACTGTGTGAATCTGGACTAACTGTGTGAACCTGGACTAACTGTGTGAATCTGGACTAACTGTGTGAACCTAGACTGACTGTGTGAACCTGGACTGACTGCCTGAAAGTGGACTAACTGTCTGAACCTGGACTGACTCTCTGAACCTGGACTGACTCTCTGAACCTGGACTAACTGTATGAACCTGGACTAACAAGGTGAACCTGGACTGACTTTCTGAACCTGGACTAACTGTCTGAACCTGGACTGACTCTCTGAACCTGGACTAACTGTATGAACCTGGACTAACTGTATGAACCTGGACTAACAAGGTGAACCTGGACTAACTCTCTGAACCTGGACCCTTTGGACATGTAGAAAACACATTTCCAGTATTAACTCCAGATTCTGACTGAACCTAGTCTCGGTGTCGTCACCCATTGGTGCTTTAAAGCTGTCGACGGGCTTAATGTAAGCTCTGCCTGTTTCTTTAATATTCGTCTTGGTCACATACTCACTCATAAATTCAGTTTCCTGTCACACACACGGACACGATCAGGTTTTTAAGCTGCTTTAAACTGATTGGAGATGCTCTGAGAGGTCATCTGAAACCTGCAGATTTCATTTGAGTGCGATGACTCAGTCAGAAATAGTTTCCCTTTATTCCCGGGGAAACAATCAGTACCACGTCGTATTTTAAGTTCTGTTGTGTGTTTTTTAGTGATGCAGCTTTTTTAGAGTCAGATTAAAATGTGATTACTGTATGTAGGATTCAAATTCAGTAAAACCAGAGCAAACCTGAGACCACGTCAACAATGTGGATTTCATTTGATGGTTATTCTCCTAAATATACTTTCCTTCCTTGTCCCGTTGGATCCTCCTGAGGACAGCTGGTCCCTGTAGTTTTTGAAACAGGAGGAAGTCGTGCGTTTGTTGGGGACCATTTTCATTATATTATCTTTATATTCTGACTTCTTTTAACTTATTCTATAACTTTTGGTCACATCCATCTCCCATCCTGTCCTTATTAACACCACCCCTCCTCTCTCTGCTGTGTGTTTGTGTGTTTGTCCATCAAAGCGTCTTTAAAACTGTTGTTTTGGTCTTTCCTCTGGTCATCACTGAGATAAAGGTGAAGTCTGTTGATGTAGCGGACTGAGGCTTTTAGACTTTGACCCTCCTACCTTCCTTCACCTCCCCTTTCTTCTTTATGTTGACACTTTGCTTTCTTTCCTCCCTCCTTGTCCTTGTCGTTCCCTCTCCTCCCCTCTCCTTCCTTCCCTCCTCGCTCACTCCTCTCCTTCCTCTCCTCCCTCCAGATGACATAGCCGGGCCTCAGCCTGGTCCTTTCCTATTGAGTGTTATGGGCGCCTCCCTGCAGTCCCTCCCCCTGCCTCTCCCTCCTCCTCCTCTTCCCTCCCACGCCACCATCCAGCACAGTCTCAGCCTCAATGGTAAGACGTGTCGGAGACTTTCTGGTACTGAACGAAACGTGAACGCTGCTCCGGACTCTGGATTATAGGGAGTTAGTAAAGATTGAAAACTGTACTCACAGCATGTTTATTTGGAGCTTAGACTGTTTGAAACATGGACGTAGTCTCAGTGACGTCACCCACTGGTTTCTGAGGAGGGGTTAAGAGACACTCAGATGTTGGAAATGCTGTCTACACCTAAGGCAAACGGCTACAACACACCCACCAGTCACAGCCCTGATTAAAGAAATGTATGAATCTCTCAGTCGTATTATAATCTGAGAGGACGGGTTCTTTAAGATTCACCCTCAGTTCAGTTTCTACAGGAGGAAGACGCTTTAGAGACCCAGGATGTTTTTGTTCCAGTCTGTTTACACGTTTATTTCTGATGTAAAGGGTTGACATTTTAATATCAGACTCAGTGGGGACTGACTCACATTTGGAGCCAGCCTCTAGTGGACACTGATAGAACTGCAGTTTGCACATAGAGGGCAACAGAACTGGGGCAGCAGTCCTGATGTAGTCTGAAAGACAGTCATCTTATATACAGGGTTATTAGAATAGAATAGAACTGAATGAGGAAGAATGGAATGAAATGGAAAAGAAAGGAATGGAAAGAAAAAGAAAGGAATGAAAAAGAATGGAATGAAAAGAAAAAGAAAGGAATGAATGAAAAAGAAAGGAATGAAAGAAAAAGAAAGGAATGGAATGAAAAAGAAAGGAATGAAAGAAAAAGAAAGGAATGGAATGAAAAAGAAAGGAATGAAAGAAAAAGAAAGGAATGAAAGAAAAAGAAAGGAATGGAATGAAAAAGAAAGGAATGGAAAGAAAAAGAAAGGAATGAAAAAGAAAGGAATGGAAAGAAAAAGAAAGGAATGAAAAAGAAAGGAATGGAAAGAGAAAGAAAGGAATAAAAAAAGGAATGAAAAGAAAAAGAAAGGAATGAAAAAGAAAGGAATGAAAAAGAAAGGAATGAAAAAGAAAGGAATGGAAAGAAAAAGAAAGGAATGAAAAGAAAAAGAAAGGAATGAAAAAGAAAGGAATGAAAAAGAAAGGAATGAAAAAGAAAGGAATGGAAAGAGAAAGAAAGGAATGAAAAAAAAGGAATGAAAAGAAAAAGAAAGGAATGAAAAGAAAAAGAAAGGAATGGATGAAAAAGAAAATAATGAAGAATGGGAAAACACTAGAATTCCTTGTGTTTGCATCAGGTGTGCTCATACGGTGAAGTGGACTCCAGTTGACTTTACTCTCTGTAAAAATACAACATTTGGTGTCTCTGTGGAAACATCCGTTCTCTGAACAGTCGATGCTTCAATCAGAGAAGTTCAGTTTCAGTCAAACTAAATAACGACACCTTCTTAAAGTTATCTGTCAGTTTGTCCTTTATTAGAGAGGACAGCAGAGAGAGAGAGAAAGTTAAAGTGGGAGTAGAGAGTGTCAGATGAAATGCAACAAAGGGTCGTGACTAAGAATCAAACCAGGGACCACAACAACGAGGACTCCATCCTCTGTACATGGGGTGCATGATTAAACCTCCCCACACCTACATGTTTTAAAACTGTCTTGTCTTTCCTTCCTTGATTTTGATTTAGACGCCTTCCTCCGGGCCCTCCCTCATTCAAGCTCATCCTCGGCTGACACCCCGGCCCCTCCAGACAAGCCCCGCCCCCTATGCTCTGCGCCCTGCGGAGGTCAGAAGCCAGCAACTTCACGGCCTCTTTGAGAGAGCTGGAGAAGGTACGACGTCCTACAAGTTTAGTTGCATCCTGTAATGACCTTGAGTATGCTTTGGTTTTAGCTCACCTGTAGGGTCGGTCTCCATGCAGACACAAGCAGTTACAGTAGAAGCGTTGATGCTAGTTCCTGCAGGTGTACTGATGGTTTGTGTGTCTCTGTTCAGTGTGGCTGGTACTGGGGTCCGATGAACTGGGAGGACGCGGAGATGAAGCTGAAGGGGAAACCGGACGGATCGTTCCTGGTCCGGGACAGTTCAGACCCCCGTTACATCCTGAGCCTCAGCTTCAGGTCGCAGGGAGTCACACACCACACACGCATGGAGCACTACAGAGGTGAGACACACAGACTTGTGAGCGCCTTCATTTAAAGGTGACATATCATGCAAAATTGACTTTTTAATGGTTCTTTACCTGAAATATGTGTCCCTGTCTACAAACCCCCGAGAATGAAAAGAATCCATTCTGCCCCTGTTCTGATTTCTCCACCTTTCTGTAAATGTGTGCTGAAACCAGCCGTTTCAGACTTCCGTGTTTTTGTTACGTAACAACAATATCCAGTCTGTCACGGAAGTCAGAGCTCGGAGCTTGTTCAGCCCATAGACTGTATAAAATAATACTGAATCCCTCCTCCGTTTTTCATTCCCTGCACACATGTGTGCTAACAAGGAGCTTAGGAGGGAGGCATGCTAGTTGTAGGCTGTCTTAATAAACACAAAGGTCGGTTTTACTCCCCACGTCTGCAGATTTGAAGATCTAGTGGATGATTTATATTTATCATGGATAAGTGCTAGCGCTAGTTAGCATAGCTACATAGCTACATGTCGTAGCTGTAGCTGGTACCAAGACACACGTCGACATACTGATAAATAACACAACAAGAAACACTAATCTGTGACCAATCCTTCAGAAAAGGTCCCGCTGCCTTTCTGGTGGAGGTCGGTTTGACTCCCCACGTCTGCGATTTGAAGATCTAGTGGATGATTTTTATTTATCATGGATAAGTGCTAGCGCTAGTTAGCATAGCCACATAGCTACATGTTCGTAGCTGTGTACCAAGACACACGTCTACATACTGATAAATAAAACAACACGAAACACTAAATCTGGGACCAATCGTTCAGAAAGGTCCTGCTGCAGGCGCCTCTCCGTCAGGATCCGATTCAGAGGGTTGAAGTAACGCGATCTCTGAGCAGCCGTGTATATTCAGCCAACATGTAAAATTAGATCAACGTGCTGGACAGCCGAGGCACATCAACTTCCTGAGGGGGCGTGGTCAGAGAGAAAACAGAGTGTTCTGATGAGGACTGAAGAAGAGGACTTTTCAGGCAGACCAAAATCTGATTTCAAAGTGTTTTTTTGAGTATAAACTTTAAAGACATGTTTTGGGGACCTCTTAGACCAATATATGTTGATGAAAAAAGCGTGATATGTCCCCTTTAAATCATAAA
>NW_023260294.1:0-18053 GCF_009762535.1 Notolabrus celidotus | reverse complement strand
ATGCATGGAGGAGTTTTTCTGCATCCTGCTGAGACATGAGTCCTTTAATCCTTGATATATTCTGAAGGTGATAGTAGGCTGACTTTGTAATTGTCTTAATGTGGCTGCTGAAATTAAGACCTGAGTCTGAGACTACACCAAGGTTTCTGTCTTGGTTTGAACATTTCATCTGTGCAGATTGGAGCTGAACGGTAACCTTTAACCTTTCTTCCTCCAAAAACAATCATTTCAGTTTTTTCTTTGTTTAACTGAAGAAAGTTCTGTCTCTCGTCCAGTCATTGATTTGTTCAATGCATTTACTCAGTGTTTGTATGGGACTATAATCCCCTGGTGATATGGTGATGTAAATGTGTGTGTCATCTGCATATCTGTGGTATTTTATTTTGTTGTTTCTTATTATCTGACCTAAGGGGAGCATGTAGATGTTGAATAGCAGAGGCCCCAGAATGGATCTCTGAGGTACTCCACATACGATTTTCATCCGTTCAGATGTGTATTTACCTATAGACACAAAATAGTCCCGGTCATTTAAATAGGACTTAAGCCAATTTAGTACTGCACCAGAGATTCCCACCCAGTTTTCAAGTCTGTCCAGTATCTTGTGGTCAACTGTGTCAATGTAATGATTTTATTTTATTTATCTCATATTTATCTGATTTGATTTGATTTATCTGTCATTTATCTGATTTTATTGTAACCTTTTTATTTTATTTATCTGGAATTTACCTGTTTTTTTTTTGATTGATTTTATTTTATGTACTTGTAATTGTCTGATTTATTTAATTGATTTCATTGTAATGATTTTATTTTATTTATCAGATTTATTTTATTGATTTTATTGGGATGATTTTATTATATTTATCTGATTTTATTGTATTTTTAAGTATTTCATATTACTTTCCTCCAACCTTGTATCCTTGTATCTACTGCTGTTATTTTCTGTCTCTGTTTTTGTGAAGCACTTTGGGCTGCATGTTTGAATGTATGAAATGAGCTGTATAAATAAAATTGAGTTGAGTTCTGTTGGGTGAAATTAAAACTTTCTCGATGGAGTCTGGAAACTCCTGATTAGAAAAACAGCATTTTACTTTTCCATGTTTCTTTTATCTGTTAGATATCTGTTACTCATTTCTAAAAGCCTAACCAGGGACAAGGACTGCAAACAAGCCAGACATGTTTAATGTATATATATTTTTTTTTAATTCATCATTTACAAGTAACTTATATTTATTTTCTAATTTTTAGTGCTTTTAATTATGTCGTTTTATTGTCTTAACTATTCATGTTTTATCTTTATTATTTATTTCTTAAATATTTCTCTTTGTTGTTTATTAATATAATATCTAGTGCATTTTTTGTGCATTAGTTTCTATGTCTAAATCCATTTCTGTTTTATGTTTAATCATTATTTACTTCATTTTTATTTTTTTAAGTGGCTGTAAAGCTCTTTGAATTACATTTGATTTGTATGAAAGGAGCCCTATAAATAAAGCTTCATTGATTGGTTGATTGAATACAGACCACTACAGCAGTTTATATGACTAACAGGCTACATCATGTTCCTCTCTGTCCTTTCTTCAGAAACTAAAAGAGAGAAAGGGAGTTAAAGAAGACAGACAAAGAAAGAGAGAAAAGGAGAAACAAGTCCGCCCCGAGGGAAATCGCCCCACATTGGATGTGCTGACAACACGCCGCTGCCGAGATTAACTCTGTGAAACGCTGTGGAAAACATCCCTCCCCTGCACCTCTCCACAGGCCATTAATCTGAGACGACACGCAGGAGCTGGGCGGAGGAGAGAGGAGGAGGAGAGGAGGAGGAGGAGAGGAGGAGGGTGTGGTGACGGCAGTGACTGAAAAAGAAAGAGGCGTGACATTTCTTTCCTCAGATATTGGTTCTATTATGGGCCGGCTCGCCATCATGTTTGTTCAGTGCAGTCAGTGAATGAAGAGGTGATGAAGAGGGTTCCTCTGTAGAAATGACCTCCATACAGTCACCGTGTTCAGGCTGTTTTAAAACCAGTTAAAACCAGTCACCGTGTTCAGGCTGTTTTAAAACCAGTTAAAACCAGTCACCGTGTTCAGGCTGTTTTAAAACCAGTTAAAACCAGTCACCGTGTTCAGGCTGTTTTAAAACCAGTTAAAACCAGTCACTGTGTTCAGGCTGTTTTAAAACCAGTTAAAACCAGTCACCGTGTTCAGGCTGTTTTAAAACCAGTTAAAACCAGTCACCGTGTTCAGGCTGTTTTAAATGGTTAGGGTTAGGATTAGGGTTAGGGTTAGGGTTAGGGTTATGATTAGGGTTAGGGTTAGGGTTAGGGTTATGATTAGGGTTAGGGTTAGGGTTAGGGTTAGGGTTAGGATTAGGGTTAGGATTAGGGTTAGGGTTAGGGTTAGGGTTAGGATTAGGGTTAGGATTAGGGTTAGGGTTAGGTTTAGGGTTAGGATTAGGATTAGGATTAGGATTAGGGTTAGGGTTAGGGTTAGGATTAGGGTTAGGGTTAGGATTAGGGTTAGGGTTAGGGTTAGGGTTAGGATTAGGGTTAGGGTTAGGATTAGGGCTAGGATTAGGGTTAAGGTTAGGATTAGGGTTAGGGTTAGGATTAGGATTAGGGTTAGGATTAGGATTAGGATTAGGGTTAGGGTTAGGGTTAGGATTAGGATTAGGGTTAGGGTTAGGGTTAGGGTTAGGATTAGGGTTAGGGTTAGGGTTAGGGTTAGGGTTAGGATTAGGGTTAGGGTTAGGATTAGGGTTAGGATTAGGGTTAGGGTTAGGATTAGGGTTAGGATTAGGGCTAGGATTAGGGTTAAGGTTAGGATTAGGGTTAGGGTTAGGATTAGGGTTAGGGTTAGGGTTAGGGTTATGATTAGGGTTAGGGTTAGGGTTAGGGTTAGGATTAGGATTAGGGTTAGGGTTAGGGTTAGGGTTATGATTAGGATTAGGGTTAGGGTTAGGGTTAGGGTTAGGGTTAGGATTAGGGTTAGGGTTAGGGTTAGGGTTATGATTAGGGTTAGGGTTAGGGTTAGGATTAGGATTAGGATTAGGGTTAGGGTTAGGGTTAGGGTTAGGGTTAGGGTTAGGATTAGGGTTAGGGTTAGGGTTAGGGTTAGGATTAGGGTTAGGATTAGGGTTAGGGTTAGGGTTATGATTAGGGTTAGGATTAGGATTAGGGTTAGGGTTAGGGTTAAGGTTAGGGTTAGGATTAGGGTTAGGGTTAGGATTATGATTAGGGTTAGGATTAGGGTTAGGATTAGGGTTATGATTAGGGTTATGATTAGGGTTAGGATTATGATTAGGGTTAGGATTAGGGTTAGGGTTAGGGTTAAGGTTAGGATTAGGGTTAGGGTTACTGTTAGGGACATTTAGTCAAAACAGGTGTTAAGCTAGCTTTGATGCAGATGTGTGTGTACCTGTCTGTATTGATCTAACTCCTTGTTATCATAAACGGTGAGCATGAAAGTGAAGGACACATCAGGTAGTCTGGTCTGTAAACACACAGCTGCAGTGTCTGTGGGGGGGCAGGTGTGTTAGTGATGTGTTAGTGGATGCAGATGCTCCACGCCGCGCACTAAGCTGTTGGCCCGTTGTCTGATCTGAAGTGCTCTCGGCTCCGCGGCGCTCTGCTGCTCAATTAGTTTAATGAGGAGAGTCAGCGTGATGTCACAACACAGAGCTGCCGGCCGTCACTCAGACCGCAGGGCGGGGACCGTCTGACCGCCACTTCATCACATCGTGTCACATCACGCAGATTTAATAAGAGCATCCGAGGTTCAATTATCCAAACAATGTTCCGGATCAATCCCCTGCTGTCACCCGTTCATCTTCAGCTTCACCTTTCCTCCATAAAGGGACCTAATCTACCTCCGTCTGATAATCCGCCCGCGTTAAAAGAAGCCATTGTTGCTGATTTATTCGTCTGCTGTTCTTGTTCTGCTGCGGGGACTCTCTTTGTCTCGGGCTCAAAGAAGAAGCCGACATGAATATAAATGAGTTAATCAATTTCAAACGCCACCGTTTGTGTGCCGGACGGCTCCCCACACCGTTGGCCTGGAAACCACAAGTTGAGATAAGACGCAGAGAGCGAGCTGACAGGCATGCAGCTCCGTCACTGTCGAGTTACCGCCAAGGCCTCTGAGACGCCGCAAACCGCCTCTGGACCGAGCTGTGTTCAAGGACCTGTTACACTGCTGGGAACAAGTGGACTCAGAAACACATGCACTGCTTTGGCAAACTGTTTCATCACGCTGTGTGTGTGTGTGTGTGTGTGTGTGTGTGTGTGTGTGTGTGTGTGTGTGTGTGTGTGTGTGTGTGTGTGTGTGTGTGTGTGTGATAATAATAATAATAATGCATTGTATTTATAGGCGCCTTTCTTGGCACTCAAGGTCACCTTACAACATTAAAAACAAACAGAGTTTAAATAACAAACAGTAAATAAAACACAATTTAAAAAGCTTTAAAGGTGACATATCATGCAAAATCAACTTTTTAATGGTCCTTTCCCTGAAATCTGTGTCCCTGTCTACAAACCCCCTGAAAAGTCAAAGACTCCATTCTGCCCCTGTTCTGATTTCTCCACCTTTCTGTAAATGTGTGCTGAAACCAGCCGTTTCAGTTTTCAGTGTTTTTCATACGTCACAACGCCATCCGGTCTGTAACAGGAAGTCAGAGCTCGGAGCTTGTTCAGCCCATAGACTGTATAAAATACAACTCAACCCCTCCTCCGTTTTTCATTCCCTGCACACATGTGTGCTAACAAGGAGCTTAGGAGGGAGGCATGCTAGTTGTAGGCTGTCTTAATAAACACAAAGGTCGCTTTGACTCCCCACGTCTGCAGATTTGAAGATCTAGTGGATGATTTGTATTTGTCATGGATAAGTGCTAGCGCTAGTTAGCATAGCCACATAGCTACATGTTGGTAGCTGTGTACCAAGACACACGTCGACATACTGACAAATAAAACAACAAGAAACACTAAATCTGTGACCAATCCTTCAGAAAAGGTCCCGCTGCCTTTCTGGCAGAGGTCGGTTTTACTCCACACGTCTGCAGATTTGAAGATCTAGTGGATGATTTTTATTTATCATGGATAAGTGCTAGCGCTAATTAGCATAGCCACATAGCTACATGTTCATAGCTGTAGCTGTAGCTGTGTACCAAGACACACGTCGACATGCTGACAAATAAAACAACAAGAAACACTAAATCTGTGACCAATGGTTCAGAAAGGTCCTGCTGCAGGCGCCTCTCCGTCAGGATCAGATTCTGGATCAGATTCAGAGGGTTGAAGTAACACGGGTCTGTGAGCAGCCGTGTATATTCAGCCAACATGTAAACATTAGATCAACGTGCTGGACAGCCGAGGAGGCCACACCCACTTCCTGAGGGGGCGTGGTCAGAGAGAAAACAGACTGTTCTGAGGAGGACTGAAGAAGAGGGTTCTTCAGGCAGACCAGAATCTGATTTCAAAGTGTTTTTTTGAGGATAAAGTTTAAAGACATGTTTTGGGGACCTCTTAGACCAATATATGTTGATGAAAAAAGTGTGATATGTCACCTTTAAGTGAATGGACAGAGGAGTTGTGGTCAGATGGAGTGAGTCAGTTTAAACAGATGAGTTTTGAGTTTGGATTTAAAATGTGGGAGTGAGTCAGTGTTACGGAGGTCAGGTGGGAGAGAGTTCCAGAGCGGCTGAAGGCTCTGGTCCCCATGGTAACAAGGCAAGCAGAGGGGACAGTGAGGTGGATGGAGGAGGAGGATCTGAGGGTGCGGACGGGTGTGGCAGTATGGAGGAGGTCAGAGAGATATGGAGGGGCGAGGTTGTGTTTGGATTTGAAGGTGAGGAGAAGTATTTTGTAGTTGATCCGGTGTGTGATGGGGAGCCAGTGGAGCTGTTGCAGGATGGGTGTGATGTGGTGGATGGAGGCGGTGCTTGTGATGATACGGGCGGCTGAGTTTTGAACCAGTTGAAGTTTATGGAGGGTTTTGTGTGGAAGACCAAACAGAAGGGAGTTGCAATAGTCCAAACGGGAGGTGACGAGGCTGTGAACAAGAACGGCCGTGGAGTGGGGAGTGAGTGAAGGACGGAGACGGTTAATATTGCGGAGGTGTAAGTAGGCGGAGCAGGTGACGTGGTTGATATGGGAGGTGAAGGAGAGGGTGCTGTCGAGGATGACACCCAGACTCTTAACCTGAGGGGAGGGGAAGAGGGGCGAGTTGTGGATGGGAATAGAGAAGTGATGGAGTTTGTTTAATGTAGATTTTGTGCCAATTAGAAGAAGTTCAGTTTTATTGCTGTTTAATTTGAGGAAGTTTGAGGTGAACCAAGATGATGCCCTTGTGGGATCGTCCCTGAGGTCTGTTGGTTTAAAGCTCGCCGTGTTCTCCGGTTTGTCTGATGTACAAACAGCTGAATGATGTTTGACTGCTTTTCGTGGTCATCCTTTATTTTGTGCAATCCTTCCTCAAATGTTCAAATAAGTGGACGTAGTCTCGGTGGCGTCACTGAGTGCTTTCTGAAGATGCATGAAAAAGCCAACAATGGTTGTCAGCATGGTACGGCCAAATTCGACCAAATCCATGTCCGGTCCATCAAAGCACTGTATCTGATAGGTTTCTATTTTCTTTTTTCTTTTTTTTTTTCTTTTTTTTTTTACTGTCTCTTTCTTCTTCTCTTGTCTGCATATATATTTCTGGTTTGTGTCATGTTTGTCACAAACTGTCAAATATTAATGCAATTTATTCTACATGTTGGTAGCTGTGTACCAAGACACACGTCGACATACTGATAAATAAAACAACAAGAAACACTAAATCTGTGACCAATGGTTCAGAAAGGTCCTGCTGCAGGCGCCTCTCTGTCAGGATCAGATTCTGGATCAGATTCAGAGGGTTGAAGTAACACGGGTCTGTGAGCAGCCGTGTATATTCAGCCAACATGTAAACATTAGATCAACGTCAAGCGGCAAACTCCGGTCTCAAACGATGAAGCCCATGCGGAAGTGATATAAACTGCAATACATCGAAAATCCTCTTGAGGCTGGCTGCAGAAACACAGGAAACCACATACATATGAATGGGAAAAAGACGATCTTTGCAGCATTAATAAACATGTTTACAGCCTGGTTCAAAAAACGGCTTGGCCCTACAACGCTAATCTCTCTAATGGCACACACTGTACGGGGGGTGAATTTTTTTCTGACGTGACGGTTAAGAAGATATTAAGATTATGAGTTTTGCCCAAATAAGGACATGACTGACGTGACTCCCGGTCGGGAACACACAGCCATTGGCTAAGAGACTCACACTACGTCGATTTGCTTCAAAACAGCTCTCAGGAACAGATGGGTGACGTCACAGATACTACGTCCATATTTTATACAGTCTATGATCAACGTGCTGGAGAGCCGAGGCCACACCCACTTCCTGAGGGGGCGTGGTCAGAGAGAAAACAGACTGTTCTGAGGAGGACTGAAGAAGAGGGTTTTTCAGGCAGACCAAAATCTGATTTCAAAGTGTTTTTATGAGCATAAACTTTAAAGACATGTTTTGGGGACCTCTTAGACCAATATATGTTGATGAAAAAAGCGTGATATGTCCCCTTTAAGATTGGGGGAAGCAACGTTACTCTGTGAAGAATGTACAGTAATTGCCCTTAATATGTAAATGTAAACGTAAATGTAAATGCCCACTGTGTCCTGCCAACCTATTTTATTTAATTTAATTTTTTATTTATTTATTATTATTATTTTTATTTATTAGAATTATTTGTTCTGTTTTGTTTTGTTACTTTTAGTTGCATTTTCACTTATTTCATTGATGTTGTCCCTTATATTTGTTATGTCTTTGATGTTCATTATTCTTGTTTAAAAAAAAAAACTCAATAGAATTGCTAATTATCAAAAAGAAAATTATTCTTCAAATAAGAAACTTCTTCAAAACAAGAAGTGACAAATCAATGAGAATCAGCTCTTACATCGTTGACATGTTCTCTCCATCACTGGGAGATAAAGAGAGTCTCAGTGTATCATATTCTAAGAACTCTCCTCTATATTCTAAGAACTCTCCTCCATATTCTAAGAACTCTCGTCTATATTCTAAGAACTCTCCTCCATATTCTAAGAACTCTCCTCCATATTCTAAGAACTCTCCTCTCTCCGTGTGTATTCAGTCATTTGGTGTCGATAACCTTCAGAACAGATCTGCTCTTCCTTCCATTAACACGTGACAGGAACACGAATGTAACACAACACTTCTGAGTACCTCACTTACTCCAGAAACAAAAGGCAGCGCGGGCCTGGCTGCACGTTTGAAGTTCTCTTCAATGAATCATCGTGCATATGTGCAGTGTGCCGGCTGACACTCTGTGCATATGGGGTGATTGGCCTACATGCAGGAGGCAGACTAATAATTGATAAGGTGTTGCTAAGAACCCTGGAGGGATGATGAAGAGGATGTATTTCTGTGTCTGTGAAGAGGCAGCTCGACGAGGAGAGGATGTTTTAAAGGACGGGGGGCTGCTGCTGCTGCTGCTGCTGCACGTATAGAGACACAGCAGCACTCCATGTATCCGCACACGGGTTCGTTTGATGAACTGATGAACACAGCGGAGTCTGAATAGAGAGTTCCTGCTTTGTTGAATCATTCCGGCAGACAGCTGAGATCCTTCATGATCGTCAGAGCTGCAGAGCAATGTTTCTACTCACAGGCAGAGTTGTTTAAAGTGTCCTTGGATGGTTTGGATTCATTAAGAAGCTCTAAACGCATGTTTTAGATTCTTCAGATACCACATCTGATCATGGAGTCCTCCTGACGCTGGAGCTGCTTTGAGCTCTGAGACGATACGGTCTTTAAAGCCCTCCGTGAGGATTCTTTATCTGGTTTTCAAACAGACTGAAATGAATACTAACGCCTCCATGTGACCTTCAAAAGCTCAGGAGACCATCAGAAATAAGGTTGATCAGTTTTATAAAGGTATTTTAAAGAGGTACTGATTTGTCCTCAGGGGGCGCCACAGTCGACGCCAACCTTAAGTTCCTCAGAGGAGCTCTGAAGTACGACTTCCTCATTTAGGTGGGAGTTAATCTAATCTCAGGTTCTTTATGAGTCCAGCTCCAAGTGTTTTTGCAGACTGGTGTGTCTGTTCCTCTCAAGACAGTAGTAGTAATTTCTAAAGTCTCTAAAAGTAGTATGGGAGGTAGAGCCTTCAGTTATCAGGCCCCTCTCCTTTGGAATCATCTACCAGTCAGGGTCCAGGAGGCAGACACCCTCTCTACTTTTAAGAGTAGGCTTCAAACTTTCCTTTTTGATAAAGCTTATAGTTAGAGCTGGATCAGGCTTGGACCAGGTCTTAGTTATGCTGCTATAGGCTTAGACTGACACACTGGGATCCTGTCTTTCCCTCTCTCTCCTCTCTCTGCCTGTCTCTCACTTTAACTCTTCCTGTCCCATTAAAGTTACTAACCATAGACCTTTCTGGAGTCCCTGAGCTCCCTTGTCTCGTAGGTTCCTCTGGATCTCTGCTGTAGATTCCTTTTTTGGGGTCTGTTATTCATCCTTTCTTTCTTTCTTTCTTTCTTTCTTTCTTTCTTTCTTTCTTTCTTTCTTACTTTCTTTAATTTCTTCCTTCTTTCCTGCTGTCACTCTTACCTTCTTTCATTCCTTTCTGCTTTCATCCTTTCCTTCTTTCCTTATTCCATTCTGTCCTTCTTTCTTTCTTTCAGTCCTTCTTTCCTTCTCTCCATCATTCCTTCTTTCTTTCACTCCTTCCTTCCTTTTATTCCTTCATTCCTTCCCTCCTTTCTTTCTTTCTTTCTTCCTTTCTGTCTCTCTTTGTTCTTTCCATGTTTCTTCATCCTTTATGTCTCCTTTTCTCATCCCGTCCTTTCCTTCTTTCCTTCCTTCACCATTTCTTCTCCTCTTTTTCTTTCTTCTGGTCTCCCTCTCTTCTCTCTTTTCTTAGACCTTTCTGAAGTCCCTGAGCTCCCTTGTCTCGTAGGTTCCTCTGGATCTCTGCTGCTGTGGACGTGGTCCAGACTCCAGCTGCTACAACTACTACTATCCGTCTCCCCACTATCATCTCTCTCTCTCTCTTCATCTCCCTCTATCCCTCTCTCCAACACGGTCTCAGCAGATGTGTGTCTAACATGAGTCTGGTCCTGCTGGAGGTTTCTGCCTGTTAAAGGACTTTTGTCCTTGCCACTGTAACTTGCTAAATGCTGCAAAGTGCTCTGCTCATGGTGGATTAAGATGAGGTCAGACTGAGTCCTGTCTGGAAGATGGGACTGGATCTGATCCGGTCTTGATGTTGGGTCTTTGTTGATAATAGAACATAGAGTACGGTCTAGACCTGCTCTGTTTGGAAAGAGTCTGAGGAGAACATTGTTGGGATTAGGTGAACTGTAGCTATGTTCACCACCAGCTATTTATTCAAACCCGCTCTGGGAAGTCTCACGAGTCTCTCTAAATAACTGCATTTGAAGAGGACGAAGACTCTCCGGAGACTTCTGTGTTCATTCAAAATAATTTAGTTTGTGTTTGAAATTTTCTTTGGACCAATTACACACATGGAAGGTTCATACTGGCTTAAACCACTGAGCCTGGCAGACATTATAAAATCCAGAAATGTTATTTGGCCTGCAGGGGTGAGAGGTCTCAGTAATCCTCAAATAACATTAATTTAATGGAAAGTCTGCCGGAGAAAGTTTGGCTGCGAGTTCTCTGACAAAATATGAAATACACCAGGCAACATGATTAAAAAAGGGCAAATTTATTTAAAGCACTTACATAGAAAAATATGATTGATTTGAGTCAACAATAATAAATAGAGTGCCTGACTTTCCCCAGGCCCTGTCCGGAACAACAGTACAATCAATATCCAGTTTCACAATACAGCAAAGGCACTAGCATTTACCACAATCAACAACACGTCAATGGAGGCGGTGCGGATGGTGGGAGGTGGAGGAGGGTGGTGGTATGAGGAGGGGGGGTCGGGGCTCTTTACGGCACACTCACGCCTTCCCACTCCACCTTTTGTGCGAGCCTGCAGCTGACACACACACACACACACACACACCAACACTCAGGATCCAACGCTCAAAACGTGGCGCTCAGTTACCCTATCGCTTCTTCTGCAGAAACGACTCTAATGTTCAATCAGTGGACTCTGCTTTCCTTTTGTCCAAACACAGGTGGGGATCATGAGAATAACAAAATGTGATGTTAACACAAAAGGAAGGAGAGTTAAGTAAAGGTGAGTGACACTGAAGTTGTATTTGAGTAATTATTGGAGCTAAAACTGAAAAAAATGTCCTGATAGGAAGGAAATCCAAAGCATGAGGCTCATCCTCTGGGGAGCTTGAATACGCACCAAATTGTAAACAAACATCTGCAACTTTGGAATGGTTTCTCAGTGGGTGAAAGTTTTTAAAGTTTTGACGTGAACTAATCAGGTGATGTTATGAAGTTTAGGACAGACTGACATCCTCTTGAATATAAACACCAAGGAAAGTCAAAGGAAATTTGAGTCCAACTGAAACTGTAAAATGTAATGTACGGTGTTGAAAATGAAGTGCAAAAAACTGCAGTTCCTCAAATGTCCACTAGAGGCCCCATTAACACCCGTGATAAAATGCTCCTTCTTAAAGTAGTGTCCTGGGAAGTCGTGTTTTTGTGACTCATTACATTTTGTGACTACAGTGGAGATTTAGGCGTAAATTCACGTGATTAGAGGCGGGGCTAATCACCTGACTCAGAGTTAGGCGTTAATTCGCGTGATAAGAGGCGGGGCTAATCACCTGCCTCAGAGTTAGGCGTAAATTCACGTGATTAGAGGCGGGGCTAATCACCTGACTCAGAGTTAGGCGTAAATTCACGTGATTAGAGGCGGGGCTAATCACCTGCCTCAGAGTTAGGCGTAAATTCACGTGATTAGAGGCGGGGCTAAACACCTGACTCAGAGTTAGGCGTAAATTCACGTGATTAGAGGCGGGGCTAAACACCTGACTCAGAGTTAGGCGTAAATTCATGTGATTAGAGGCGGGGCTAATCACCTGACTCAGAGTTAGGCGTAAATTCATGTGATTAGAGGCGGGGCTAATCACCTGCCTCAGAGTTAGGCGTAAATTCACGTGATAAGAAGCGGGGCTAATCACCTGCCTCAGAGTTAGGCGTAAATTCACGTGATTAGAGGCGGGGCTAATCACCTGCCTCAGAGTTAGACCTAAATTCACGTGATAAGAGGCGGGGCTAAACACCTGCCTCAGAGTTAGACCTAAATTCACGTGATAAGAGGCGGGGCTAAACACCTGCCTCAGAGTTAGACCTAAATTCACGTGATTAGAGGCGGGGCTAAACACCTGTCTCAGAGTACGGCGTAAATTCACGTGATTAGAGGCGGGGCTAATCGCCTGACTCAGAGTTAGACATAAATTCACGTGATTAGAGGCGGGGCTAATCACCTGACTCAGAGTTAGGCGTAAACTCACGTGATTAGAGGCGGGGCTAATCACCTGCCTCAGAGTTAGACCTAAATTCACGTGATAAGAGGCGGGGCTAAACACCTGCCTCAGAGTTAGACCTAAATTCACGTGATAAGAGGCGGGGCTAAACACCTGCCTCAGAGTTAGGCGTAAATTCACGTGATTAGAGGCGGGGCTAAACACCTGACTCAGAGTAAGACATAAATTCACATGATTAGAGGCGGGGCTAAACACCTGCCTCAGAGTTAGGTGTAAATTCACGTGATTTGAGGCGGGGCTAATCACCTGCCTCAGAGTTAGGTGTCAATTCACGTGATTAGAGGCGGGGCTAATCACCTGCCTCAGAGTTAGGTGTAAATTCACGTGATTTGAGGCGGGGCTAATCACCTGCCTCAGAGTTAGGTGTCAATTCATGTGATAAGAGGCGGGGCTAAACACCTGCCTCAGAGTTAGGCGTAAATTCACGTGATTAGAGGCGGGGCTAAACACCTGACTCAGAGTAAGACATAAATTCACGTGATTAGAGGCGGGGCTAAACACCTGCATCAGCTCCACCTCTCTGCCTGTTTCTAGATTGACTGGTTTGTTGTAATCATCATTTCCAACATGGCGTCTGAAATTGTTGGGCTTCAAAAAGCCTCATCAGAAACAGGTCGGTGGCGTCATTGAGACTGCGGCCATGTTTTATTCAGTCAATGGCTGCAACGACAGTTCAACTTAAATGACAGGCGGCCTCTTTTTGGGGAAAATTTGCATCCAAAATAAGAAATGGTTAACTTGTGTTGGAGTTACAGTTAGTTGAAAATGTTAATCTTCAGTTGAAATCAGCTTGATAAGAGCTGGTTCACAAACTAAAGGAGGTGGTATAAGGTAACTGTTGCCCCCTTTTCCGACCGACGTGAACCTGGTTCTAGTTCGGCACCAGTTTGTTTTTCCACCCGTGGCCACCCAGCCCGTGGGAGAGCTACTTAATGACGTCGAATTTAGTCCTGGTCGATCCCTCCAGCTTGTTTTGGATCTCCTGCGAGGACCAAAAACGCAAGGGGGCAGCTTGTTTCCTCAACCAACCACTGCCCATTACTCAGCCTTGGAATCCATTAGTCTCTTTGATTTTTTCGCTGCAGAATGATGGAGGAAACACGTTTGGTTTGTCTTTTTAGTCACGACAACCCCGCCCCCTCGCCCCTGACATAAACGGTTCGAGGTTCTAGACCAGCAAAGAGTTGGAGCCGCTCTGGAGCCTGTCTTCCTGGCCGGGAGCCGGTTCACTCACAGTCGAAGTACAAAAAACTGGTTCTCAATTGAGCGCTGACCCTGGAACTGGCTCGGTGTAAAAGGGGTACTTAAAAATCCTTATGAGGCAAAGCTAAATGTAACGCCAAAGAGAAAAAAAGAATGTTTCTGTTTTGTGGAGAGATGAATAAAGAGAGGCAGTTGTTTGGAGGACTTTCTTAATTAAAGATATTGATCTACTTCTGTTGTGATGTGTTGTTTCCTCGTCTTTCCACCTCATCATAGATGATCCCCAACGATCCCCATCCTTACTCTCGGCTCTGTGGTCACATCCAGCTAACAGCGGTCTTAACTTCTGAAACACCGGCTTCAAATTCACAGATCTGTCCTTCTATATCTAAAATTATCATTTTTTCTCTATCACAAATGATCTTTGGTTTGTAAGCTTAAAATAAACATTAAATACACTCCAACATGCCGGACCGTCCCTCTGCTGTCTGAACAGATTTTAGGAAAGAGTTCCCAAACAGTGGAAGTTAAAATCCCCACACAGATAAAACATCCTGGGGCAGTCAGCATTAAAACACCTCGTGTTTACAGGTTATCAGTTTAGAAGCTGGAGGAAAATAAGAGAGTCTTACTTTTAATAATAATAAGGGTTAAATTCGTCATTTCAGTTGGACTTTAAAAACAAAGAGGGTTTGAGGGGTTCAGTAGATGGCACAGATTCATCCAGTGATTCAGACTATTAGAGATGAAGAAAGGAAAAGCTCATCCCATCATCCATGTGCAGCTGCAGCTTCATGGCCCGACCACAGTTTCATGATATGAAGATGTAAAACTTGAATTTAAAACTATATCAAACGATATCAATACGTCTTTCAATACCACGGCTACAAAAGAATGACCTCCAGGGCGCCAAAAACTGCATTAGATTACAGTGGATTAGAGGTGTGGTGGTGTCCTGTCTGCAGCGAGCGTGCTCTCCGTCTGTGTTTTCTGATCTTCCTTGTTCTGGATATTTTATGGCCCCGTCTATTTGTCTGCAGAGGTTTCAAGCTCCCACTCTGCAGGTCGCTGTCTCTCTCCTCTGCTCTCAGTCTAAGGGTCGCATAACAACTCTTAATTACTGGTTGCCAAGTTTTTCAAAGCAGTGGTAATTACTTGAGAAAGATGCAGAAAGAAAGGTTCTAGTGCATGAGGAAAATTATGTACATGTCACACTTCAGAGTCTCATCTGATAACGTGAAAATAAGAGAATAGCAGTGAGGCTTTTCGAAACAAGACAAGAGTGAAGGTCAGCCTCCTCCCTGTGGTATTCACTCCTGACTGTTTGACTAGTTGCCTACAGCGCCAACTAGTGGTTAAAGTAGTCGACTGGTTGATTACTTAGTGAAGCCCCTTAAAAAGACATAAATATAACAGGTGCATCTGTTTTTCATTTTGAGTTCAGAAAAAGACTATGACTAAAAGAACTTGAAGTTGTGCATGTCAATATTTTTGTTTGATGTTAATTGTACTTTACTAAATTAAAAAAGTGTTGGAACAGTATCCTGAATTAAATGATCTTTGATCCTTGTATCTGTTTAAGGCTGTGATTTTAACACACCCTTAAGTGAAACATTCAAAATCAACGTCTTATTTGTCCTCTTTATTGGCGCTCTCTCTCTCTTTACTTTATTCCTATGTTGATTGACCACCGCTCCTCTCTACCTCTCTTGCACGCAGCAGCTTGAGGTTGAAAATACAACTTTTCATCTGTTTTTTTTAACACGCTTTTAGATTTGGAGACTACATTTTAAAGGTGACATATCATGCAAAATGGACTTTTTAATGGTTCTCTACCTGAAATCTGTGTCCCTGTCTACAAACCCCCTGAAAAGTCAAAGACTCCATTCTGCCCCTGTTCTGATTTCTCCACCTTTCTGTAAATGTGTGCTGAAACCAGCCGTTTCAGTTTTCAGTGTTTTTCATACGTCACAACGCCATCCGGTCTGTAACAGGAAGTCAGAGCTCGGAGCTTGTTCAGCCCATAGACTGTATAAAATACAACTCAACCCCTCCTCCGTTTTTCATTCCCTGCACACATGTGTGCTAACAAGGAGCTTAGGAGGGAGGCATGCTAGTTGTAGGCTGTCTTAATAAACACAAAGGTCGCTTTGACTCCCCACGTCTGCAGATTTGAAGATCTAGTGGATGATTTTTAGTTTTCATGGATAAAGTGCTAGCGCTAGTTAGCATAGCCACATAGCTACATGTTGGTAGCTGTGTACCAAGACACACGTCGACATGCTGACAAATAAAACAACAAGAAACACTAAATCTGTGACCAGTGGTTCAGAAAGGTCCTGCTGCCTTTCTGGCAGAGGTCGGTTTTACTCCCCACGTCTGCAGATTTGAAGATCTAGTGCAGGGGTGTCAAACATATGGCCCGCGGGCCAAAACCAGAAGTTCCAATCCGGCCCACAGGATGACTTTTGAAATTACAGAGAAGACATTGACTGCAATTTTTCAATATATGTAACTGGTATTTCAAATCTGTCCTACAGGGGGGGAACCTGAATGGCACTCAGGGACTTTTTTTTCTCAAAGTGAGGAAAAAGAATATTTGCAGTTTGCTTAATCCGGTGGAAAATCATAGACTTTTTGGACCGGCTGGGGGGTCCATAAAGGTCTAGTATAATCTATCTGTTCTTTTGCAGTAAACATTACACTCTGTGTCAGGTGAATGGGTAACCTGTGTGTTTGGTGTGTTTACAGCAGGTTTCAGGGCTTAAAGAATATAATATGTGGCCCTATATGAGACTCATCATGGCGAGAAATACAACAACTGTTTTTGTAAAAAGATAGTTCATGAAATATAAACATTTTCAGAATGTACTTGTACTTTTTTTTGCAAACAAAGGGAAACATTTAGAGTTTTTGTTATTTATAGGTTATTATGTTGTGATTTTACAGGTCCGGCCAACTTGAGATCAAATTGGGCTGAATGTGGCCCCTGAACTGAAATGAGTTTGACACCCCTGATCTAGTGGATGATTTTTAGTTTTCATGGTAAAGTGCTAGCGCTAGTTAGCATAGACAAATAGCTACATGTTGGTAGCTGTGTACCAAGACACACGTCGACATACTGATAAATAAAACAACAAGAAACACTAAATCTGTGACCAATGGTTCAGAAAGGTCCTGCTGCAGGCGCCTCTCCGTCAGGATCAGATTCTGGATCAGATTCAGAGGGTTGAAGTAACGCGGGTCTGTGAGCAGCCGTGTATATTCAGCCAACATGTAAACATTAGATCAACGTGCTGGACAGCCGAGGCCACGCCCACTTCCTGAGGGGGCGTGGTCAGAGGGAAAACAGAGTGTTCTGAGGAGGGCTGAAGAAGAGGGTTTTTCAGGCAGACCAGAATCTGATTTCAAAGTGTTTTTATGAGCATAAACTTTAAAGACATGTTTTGGGGACCTCTTAGACCAATATGTGTTGATGAAAAACTCGTGATATGTCACCTTTAAAGCACGTGGTATTGAAAGGTATGGAAGTATGAAACATGTTGACATCCTTAGAGCTAATAGATTCATTTATCACACTCCCTCCAGGTGTCGGAGTCGGTCACTTGAGCTGGTCCCATCGATAATGAAAGATCGGATATCATGAGTCGACTTTTTTTATCCAGTCGAATGAATGACGGGGGAAAAACTGTCAAATGCTCCCTCGTGAAAACTTGACATGCAAGCAAATACATGATCGGGACAGAGCGAGGATGACTTGTACAGTAAAGCGTGTTAAAGACGAGCCATGTGATGCAGCTGGATCATATCATTTACTCTCACACACACACACACACACACACACACGCACACAGCACATCCCTGAAGCTCACAGAAAATCTGAAATCATTCGGGACGTGATGGACTTTCTTTGAAAGAGGTCAGAAAATATAGAAAGGAAAAATAAAGTGATTCTGTAAAGTTGTAATCAAAACTTGGTAAATGTTCCTTTTTCATTGGTTCTGATTGACACTGGAAAAAAAAAAAAAGAGGAACTAAAATATCTTTAAATATTTCTGTAAATATGGTGGAAAGTGGTAAGGCTAAAATCTTTCTCCAGTTCGACCGGCCTCACAAACTTCCCTTTCCCCAGAGCGACACGGGTCCGGTCGTGGTCAGGTCTTGGCGTGGACGGACCGGCTCTCTCTGTGTCTGCTGGGAGAAGCCCTGATTGTCAGAACAAATTGTAAGAAAATGTTCCCCCCTGGCCTTAAAGCTAGTCCGATTGCTGCTCAACCATCACCTCCATAAGCCCGGTGAGTCCTGCTTTTAGAAAAAACACCGTCCTTTGTTGTTTTG
>NW_023260293.1:0-18286 GCF_009762535.1 Notolabrus celidotus | reverse complement strand
TCTTCCTTTCTTTCTCTCTTTTCTTCCTTCCCTCTTTAGTTAATGGATTGCTGCTGTCTGATCCAAAGGTCCTGTTTTCAGTGGGACGTGTCAGAGCGGTGTTTCTGTCCCGGCGTCAGCAGGAAGATGAAGTGGTGATTAATTGTGGAGCTTTAATCAGTACTCAGTTAATCTCTCCTCCTGAATCTGATTTCTATTCCTGGGTGTCCTGACGATCACACGCTCTGCAGAGCACAGGAACAGGACCCATCTGGACTGATTGGACGGTGACCGATCTTGAACCCTGGTGGAGTCCCTCAGGGATCTGGTTTAGGACCCTTTAGGTCCTCCGGGATGCTTTAAAGGATGTTTACTCTTTAGAGGACGGGTCAGGTGATACTCCTCTTTTCTGTGAGTCAATAAAACTCATTCAAGTCCACCTTTAAATGTCAGACGGACCCCTCAGACCTGCAGAGTCCGGATGTGATGCTGCTCTGACTTCAGGAACACTTTTGGCCTAAAAATAAACCCACCTGAGGTCAGACAGAGCATGCAGGGGGTCTACGGTTGCAGTTTTTAGGTATACTCACTGTGGTCTTTCCCCTTGCCCGGCCCGGTCCCGACGCTGGCCTTGGGCGTGACGGGCATCATGGCCTGTCGGATGGCCTTCTCCCAGCTCTGGCCCACGTCTCGCCCCACGCCAGAGGCCGACAGGACGGGGTTGTGGTGCAGGCTGCCGGTGTCCTCCCCGACGTAGTACACCATGCTGGCTGTGATCACCTCGAAGCAGTGAGGGTTGCTGCTCTGGGGGAGGTTCCCGAAGTCCTGACCCGGCTCCACCTGGAGGATCTCAGACAGAGGGATCTCCTGTGTGAAGGAGAGGAACAGAAACAGAGAGAGTCAGAATCAGAAAGGTCAGGAGTGATCAGAGAACGCTTCTTTTTCTTGAACGTACGTAGAAAACAAGATCTCTTCACTGAAACATCTCCTCTCTTTAGATCCAGGAACCTTTGACGTGCTTTAAGAGTCATTGTGGACTGAATGAAGTCTCTAACAGGACCCCAGCTCAGCTCCCTGGACCTCACACCTCTCCTCTGTCGGCTGAACTGTGAGACGCTCTCTGGATATTTCAAACGTCCCTTCCTTCCTCTTCCCTCCTCCACCCCCTGAACTCTGCCAGATCAAACACAGGAGCGAGAGCGTCGGGCCCTGCGGTGTCTTCATGCCCCTCAGTGTCACATCAACGTTTTGTGTTTTGCCAAGTTCACCCCGCCCCCTCTCCACCCCCCCGGACCTCAGACTCTGATCGGTCTCTTCATCCTGCCGCTCTGATTAAAAGGCAGGACGTCCCTCGGCCGCTCTGGGCAGCGAGGCAGCGTGGACACGAGCCAGAGAGACGGCAGGGGAGCGACCCGGCGTCCCAGAAACCACCACAAACACCCCCCACCCTCTCACCCCCTCTCACCCCGTGCTCGCTCGCTCTTCAAAGAAAGGTCTCGGCAGCGCTTTGTGGTGAAGGTCGGCAGGTCGCCGGCTGACACCAGATGAAAGGAGGAGGAGGTGAAAGAGGAAAAAATCCCTCATAATAAAAAAAGAGACGCAGCTGGACTGACCTCACGTCTGATTCCTCTCTGAGGGAGAAGCTTCCTGAAACTGAGGAAATAAAGAGACCTGAGTTTAACTCTCTTTATTCTGACCTCACATTAAAACCCCTCCTGCTCTCTGAACCAGGACTGCAGGTAACTGTCAGGATTATCATTGATCCACTTATTTAAATGTTGGTTGTTTTCTCTGCGTGACGAGGCGTCTGCAGGGTCCAACAGGTTTTTAACTTCTTTTATAATTTTTAACTTCCTTTATAATTTCTCTTCATGACTCTCCCTCAGGATCAACAGTCTGTCTATAAATCTTAAAATCATGTGATCCATTCCAGTTCTGAAGCTCTTCAAGTCGAGGAATCTTCTGCTGATTCTTCAGTGAGGAGAGATCACGTGACTCTCTTCATTTCAACTCTTAATAAGGTCTCTAAGTCTGACCCCTTCACACCTTTAATACAGAAGATTTTCTCTCCTTAGTTACAGGATTCTGACATTTAAACATTTTCAAACAGTGTCGCCATGTTTCAGTATTTTGAGTCACTTATAGATTGAATATAAATGAAAAGAATTCCCTTAAACTCCCTGAGAGAAAGCAGACCCCTGCTGTGAACAACTGATCTTAGTTTTACTAATTCTAAAAGTTTTAATGTTCTTCAGTTTTCAGAGAAATAAACCAAGAGCTCCTTCTGATGGTAGCAGCAGTCAAAGTTGATTTGTCTGCATAAAGAAGTTAAAGTTTAAGAGTTCAAACTGTAAAAATATCAATAAGAAAATCTGCTGAGTTACCCCATGTGGAATAATAAAGAGCAATCATTCTCAGGACAGTTATATATTATATATTTACAGTTTGTATATTTTTTAATCTGATGTATAAATCTCATTTATTCTTGCAGTTACAGTTACAGGTATTATTTTGCTGTGTCTACGATGTCATGGAGACGGTTAAAGCAGCAGTGTTGGGATAACTCTTCACCACATCGATTAACCTCAGCCCAGAAATTATTGATCAGATATAATAAATGTGTCACAAATAACATGGCAGGAGTTCAGACACCACAACCAGGTCAACTCTCTGCAGCACACAGACCCTCACACAGCCCTGCATGGAGCTCCAGTAGAGCCAGACCCTCACACAGCCCTGCATGGAGTTCCTGCAGAGCCAGGTCCTCACACAGCCCTGCATGCAGCTCCTGCAGAGCCAGATCCTCACACAGCCCTGCATGCAGCTCCTGCAGAGTCAGATCCTCACACAGCACTGCATGGAGCTCCAGTAGAGCCAGATCCTCACACAGCCCTGCATGCAGCTCCTGCAGCACACAGATCCTCACACAGCCCTGCATGGAGTTCCTGCAGAGCCAGGTCCTCACACAGCCCTGCATGCAGCTCCTGCAGAGCCAGATCCTCACACAGCCCTGCATGGAGCTCCTGCAGAGCCAGATCCTCACACAGCCCTGCATGCAGCTCCTGCAGAGCCAGATCCTCACACAGCCCTGCATGGAGCTCCTGCACAGCCAGATCCTCACACAGCCCTGCATGGAGCTCCTGCAGAGCCAGATCCTCACACAGCCCTGCATGCAGCTCCTGCAGCACACAGATCCTCACACAGCCCTGCATCCAGCTCCAGCAGAGCACACAGATCCTCACATAGCCCTGCATGCAGCTCCTGCAGAGCCAGATCCTCACACAGCCCTGCATGCAGCTCCTGCAGAGCCAGATCCTCACACAGCCCTGCATGCAGCTCCTGTAGCACACAGATCCTCACACAGCCCTGCATGCAGCTCCTGCAGAGCCAGATCCTCACACAGCCCTGCATCCAGCTCCAGCAGAGCACACAGATCCTCACACAGCCCTGCATGGAGCTCCTGCAGAGCCAGATCCTCACACAGCCCTGCATGGAGCTCCTGCAGAGCCAGATCCTCACACAGCCCTGCATGGAGCTCCAGCAGAGCCAGATCCTCACACAGCACTTTTTAAAAATGACTCTGCACGAGTTTAAAGAATATGAATTTATAAACACGTGTTATCTTCATGGACTATGAAACTGTGTGACGACAGCACGCCTCAGGGACTCTCAGTGTGTAAAAGTGTCACGAGTGTTTGTGTTTGTGAACCTGACTCCCTCCGGTCCTCGCCGCTTTGTTGGACCCAGCAGCTGAAACCAGATCCCGGCAGACCGGGTCTCCTACCTTGTAAAACTTGGCTCCGCTTTCATTCTGAAACAGAGTCAGACTCTTGCTGTCCAGCCTCCAGTAATGCCTCTTCCTCTGCAGGGAGGAGGAAACGTCATCAGACACAGAATGTTACTGTTCAAACACACACATCAGGATTACAGTGACGTTATTGGATAATTAACGAGATCTACGTGTAAGATGCAGACTTCAGGGAATTTTAGGGACTTGTGTTCTTCAAATGTTCCTTCTTTTTATTTTTACAACACAAGTATTCCTCCATTAAAGTATTCTGAAAGAATCATCTCTAAATCCTAATTTAAGATAAAAAAGAAAGATTATTAAACAGAAACATGTCGCTCTCTTATAGAATAAAGACTGAACTGTAGGGTGACTGGGAAGTGCAATGCAAATTAACAAAGGAGGAAACACTTTTACAAAGTTGGAGATACATTTACATTTATGGAAAACATTTAAAATTTTTATAAAACAAAATGATATTAAACATTTTTCCAAGAACAAAATGACAAACGTCAGATTCCATGGGAAAAGGACTGTACCAAACACAGGAAGTGATCGAGTGAGTGAGCGCTTTGTTTTGGCGGAGCGAAACGGACTGTTAATCACAGGCCATTCTGATGTGTCCTTTCAAAATAAAAGCCAAGAGAAATTTGAAAAAATAGCAATCATTCTGGATATTTTCATTCAGATATCATAAACAAAGAATCTCAGTTTCCACTGACTCATTATAGTTCAGACTATTCAGTGGAAACTGGGATTTGTTCAAAACTCTGATTGAAAATATTCAGAAGTATCGCTATTTTTATTTATTTTGAAGTTTTGTTTTTACGGGCATTTTTGTCTTTATTGACAGGACAGCCGAAGAAGAGAGACAGGAAATGTGGAGAGTAGAGAGCGGGGGGGAAGACATGCAGCAAATAGTCGACCGGCTCGGAGTCGAGCCAGCGACCTCTGCGATGAGGACTGTTAGCCTCTACATGTGGGGCGCTTAGACCGCTAGACCACCAGCGCCCCAGTATCGCAAATGGCTGATATTTTAAACTTCAGATCAAGCTGTGATTGGCTGGATTACATTATAAAGTTGCCCACTATTAGTCTGAATTAAAATGAGTCAGTGGAAACAGAGATTTGTTCATAATCTCTGATTGAAAATATCCGGAATTATTGCTATCTAATCAAATCTCGTTTGGCTTTTATTTTGAAAGGACACATCAATTAGTTTCAGGTGTTTCTGATTTTGTAAATTTGTGTTCTTAAATGTAAATTTATTTTGTTCTTGGTGAAAGTGTTTTAATGTCATTTTGTTTTATAAAATGTTTTCCAAAACCTTCATTTGTCTCCAACTTTGTAAATTTGCCTTTCCCAGCCACCGTAGAACCGTCAATGTAGTTCTGTTAAATTCAGCTTACTTTCATTTTAAAGCATCAACAGTGATAAAGCACTACTGATTATCTGCCCTCAGCACCTTTTAGTGCCTTTATATTAATGTAAAGGCTTCATGTTGAAGTTGAGTGTTGGAGTTTGACGCTCACTTTAAGGTTTAAACTTTAATATTTGGATTTGTATGTTTGTATCTTTGGTCCTCGTCTCCTCACCAGGTTGTCTCTGCTGGTGTAGTGAACCATCCAGCCCTCTTTGACCATCGTGGAGCTTTTCCTCTTGGTGTGTTTGATGGACTGAACCACTCGCATCAGAGGGATGTTGCTGCTGGTGGACGGGCTGCATGTCAACAAACAAACAAACAAACAAACAAACAAACTTTAAATCAGGATACAGACTGACTCCAGGTGATCAGGACAGAGCAGGTGAAGCTGTCTCTGTTCAAACACACAGGAGATATCATGTCTAGAATCAAAGGTTTCTCAGTATCAGAGGCCTTCAGATGATCTTCAGGATGAATCATCGTCTCCTTCCTTCCCTCATGATGTGAAATGAACCTGAGAGTGAACGGTGACTCCAGCCTCACCTGATGGCTCTGAGCGTCTCGTCGTCCTTCTCGCCGTCCGTGCACGGACCCTCGATGAAGAAGAGTTTGTCGTCGGCGTTGGACAGCTCGTCCTGCTCCTCCATGCTGTGACCGCCGTCGCTGTTCCCGTCACAGATATCCACCTCCATGGTCACCTCAGAGTCCGGACTGGGACTGGTTGGTTCTGCAGAGGAAGAGAGTCTGACTGAAGGGTTTCTGACCGACAGGACACTAACAGCAAGATGAATTTAACTGCAGTTCCTTTAATGACCACTAGGTGTTTGAATAGAAAGAAGGCAGCACTGAGGTTATTCTGTCTGGGACAAATAAACAACAAGTTATCAAAGTACACAAAATAAATGACATCACACTTTAACCTCACGGATTGTAAGAGCAGGGATCCAAAGCTCAGCTCTGTCACACCTTAAAGTCAAACGTGTGGAGAGGTTCTCTCTAGGCTTGTTTTAAGAAGAGGTACGTATCCCAGAATGCATTTCAGAGAAGTAACCAAACACACAACCCTCCGGCCTACGTTTCAGCAGCTCCCTTTACCAATTTGTCTAAATTTTAGCTTAAAATTTATCAACAAAGTCCGAAATCATATCTGGGTTTTTACTTTGGACAATCTTATGGAACAAATTTCCAGACTTCCCTGACACTGAGACTTTAATGTCCTTTCTTTAACTTTCAATCAATCAATCAGACTTTATTTATAAAGCGCTTTTCTTACAATGACATTGTAACACAAAGTGCTGTAAATAAAACTTCAAATAGAATAAATCAAATAAAAGATAAATATAAATACATTTTAAAAAGACCCTCCATCCTAATCCCAACCCCAGCCCTGACCCCAAACCCAGCCTACAATCCTAAGAACACAATACATGCAACAATAATAATAATAACAATAAAAATAAAATAAATAAATAAATGGAAAAAAAAAGAAGTTTCTGAACGAACTGAGGAAACACTCTCATGATATCTTAATGAGGAAAAATATGATGTGAAAACTCAACACAGGAAATTAAACTCACCAAAATAAAATACCTTTCTAAGGTAATAAAATACTAAAATATGAAATCATTAAAATAAAATAAGATGCTATACTTAAAATAAATATATAAATACAATAAAATTAATTAAAAGTGACTCAAATTTGAACTAGATTTCTAGTCTGATTTCCGGTACAACTAGATCATAAATAAATAAAATAAATTTCTAAGATAATAAAACACTAAAATATTAAACCATTAAAGAAAATAAGATGCTATACTTAAAAAATAAATAAATACAATTTGAACTAGATAATAAATAAATAGAGCTTTGATTATCTTTATATAACCTTCTTTTCTATTTTATGTTTAAATGATTATTATTATTATTATTATTATTATTATCTTTTTCTTTCTTTTCCTTTTATTTTATATTTCTATATCATTTACTTGACAATTGTTTTTGGTTGGAGGGTCACAAAATGTCAAAGTGTGTCAAAAAGGTTCAAACCTGTAAGAAATGTATATCATGTATATTTAATATTGACACAATAAAGTATTAAAAAAAAGAAAAAATTTGAACAAGAAAATAAATAAATAAATAAAAAAATTAAAATTAATATTAAAATAAATTAAAATTTGAACTAGATAATAAATAAATTAAAATACATTTCTAAGAGAATAAAACACTAAAATATTAAACCATTAAAAGAAAATAAGATGCTGTACTTAAAATAAATAAATACAATTTGGACTAGATAATAAATTAATTAATTTATTTATTTATTTATTAAAATTAAAATAAATACAAATTTGAACTAGATAATAAATAAATAAAATACATTTCTAAGAGAATAAAACACTAAAATATTAAACCATTAAAAGAAAATAAGATGCTGTACTTAAAAAATAAATAAATACAATTTGGACTAGATAATAAATAAATAAATAAATAAATAAATAAATAAATAAATAAATAAATAAATAAAGGTGAAATAAAACTGTTGCTAGAATAAAACTCAGTTAAGAGTGAAACACAAAAGATCAGCCTTGAGATTGCCTTTAAAGATATTGATGCTCTGTGAAGCCCTCAGACCTCCAGGCTGTTCCACAGGCCTGAGGGCCGTGTTAATAAAACCTTGTTTGTGAACATCTCAGTGAGGAGAACATGAGAGCTCTGAATAAACTCACCTCCATTAAAGTCGACCTCACCGAGACAGTCTCGAGGAACTTTGGCCGCACATCTCTTGTGACAGTTAAATTTACAATCTGGGAGAAGAAGAGAGGAGAGCATTAATACACTGTAATCTGCATGATTCAGGAACTGAACATTTCTGTCTGTGCGTGTGCGTGTGCGTGTGTGTGTGCGTGTGCGTGTGTGTGTGTGCGTGTGTGTGTGTGCGTGGTCACCTTTGCACTGCATGCCCTGACGGAACAGTCCCTTCAGCAGGCGCTTACAGAACTGGCAGATGGTGGGGCGGGTGTAGGTGTGGACGGAGAAGGTGTGCGGGACTTTGACCCGACCCAGGACCATCTTCTCCATCCAGATGGGACGACCGCTTAGCAGGGAGTTACGCTTCCCTGCACCCAGCAGGGGGCGCTGCGTGGACCGGGAGGACGAGAGAGAGAGAGAAGACATGATGTGAGACATTTAAACGACACTAGAGTTTAATATCTGACAGAACAACAAACTAAAGATTAACTTCATGTGTGTTTTTAAAGGTTGAAGTCTTTAAGTGTTCATAAATATCACAGTCAGGTGAAATCCACCTGATGAGACCGTCTCATGATCCAGAGACAGAAAACAACACGACTGATTCAGATTCATCAAGAAGGAGCGACACAAACAGGAGGAAGCTGACTTCCTTCACTTCCTGAACATCTGAAATAAAACATGTGTGTGTGTGTGAGGTGTTAAAGTGTGTGTGTTATGTGTTAAAGTGTGTGTGAGGTTTTAAAATGTGTGTGTTATGTGTGTTATGTGTGTTTTAGGTGTCAGAGAGGATATGAGGTCATGATGCATCACTGAAAACATTCAGGAGAATCTGATGTGTTAATAAAGTTTAGTCATTTTAAAACTAGCTCACTCAGCCTTTTCACAGTCTGTTCTCTGTGTTCACATGAATCAGTGTGTGTGTGTGTGTGTGGGTGTGTGTGTGTGTGTGTGTGTGTGTGTGTGTGTGTGTGTGTGGTGTTCCAGTTAGCATGAAGCTCTGACTGTGAATCACTTTGTTCAATGGCTTGTGAACGGGATGGAAAATCCAGTGTTTAGCCTCCAGCTATCAGAGAGTCAGGGACGTATAATGTGTGCGTGTGTGTGTGTGCGTGTGTGTGTGTGTGTGTGTGTGTGTGTGTGTGTGTGTGTGTGTGTGTGTGTGTGTGTGTGTGTGTGTAAATGGCCACTGAAAATGGCTCACTGGTTGCACAATGCAGTTCTGCCTGCATGCAATGTGTGTTTTCATGCTATTCATCGTTTGTGCATGTTGAAACTTTTCACCCGAGCAACTCCAGAATCTGACCGACAAAAAGTCCCACACCTACATTTCCCACATCACACACACACACACACACACACACACACACACACACACACACACACACACACACTGTAATGTATGGTGTGTCCGTGTGTGTGTGACCGGTGGACCCAGGGTCTAGATTTAGTTCAGGGGTAGATAATCTCCCCCCTAAAAAGCCCCTGCTAGGGGGGTAGTACTTTTCAAAGGTCTTTCAGGGGGCGGGGCCTGCAATGATGAACGTGTCTGATTGGTAGATTAACCTCAGTGTTTTTATTCCTCCCTCCGTCCACAATAACATCACACACATCTGTGATTCTCTTGATTTCTCTTTCTTTCATTAGTTTTTATTTGTTCTATCTTTTTTGTATGTGTGTGTACTTTTCAAAAGAAGAAGCTGTGATTCTCCAGGTCAACTTTTTTACCAATTTTTTTTTTCATTTTGTGTTTGCCAAAAAAAAAAATCTTTTTTTTTCAATTTTTTTTCTTCAAAATTTTAATTTTTCAAAAATAAAAAAATTTCATTTTTTTTTTTTCAAAAAAAAAATTTCAAATTTTTTTTGTCAATTTTCTTTTTCAAATTTTCTTTTGTCCAAATAATTTTTTTTCTATTTTTTTTTTTTGTCAATTTTTTTTTGTCAAATTTCTCCTAAATCCATTCACAGTCATTGTTTTTTTCCATCTGTGATTCTCTTGATTTCTCTTTCTTTCATTAGTTTTTATTTGTTCTATCTTTTTTGTATGTGTGTGAACTTTTCAAAAGAAGAAGCTGTGATTCTCTTGATTTAGCAGCTTGTAACAGTAGTCTTCTCTCAGCCCACCGTGAATGCGTCTCTCCTCCCGGTGTTCCGGTTTTAAAAGTGACCCTGTAAACTGGAGACCTTCAGCTGAACGTGTCAGTGTTTGTGGAGTTTACACAGCTGTTGAAACACAGAGGGAGTTCCTGGGAATGCAAACTAGTTTAGTTTTTATTAAGATTTCTAAATATCCTCATCAGATATTTAATGATGGTCTAAAGACGTTTATGAGGGATGCATCCGGCTGAGAGTCTCCAGTTAACAGGGTCGCCGTTTAAACCAAAACACCGGCCGATCTCTGCGATCACGGCTTTTTGAGTTCAAAAGGATTTTAAAGCCGTGTTGAAACGTCTTTGCTACTCGCGCTTATCTCCTCTCACGTGTTGATTCAGTGAATCCATCTGTGATGAAATATAGCACCATCTAAAACAGGCTCCGGGTCAACTTTTTTGTCAAAATTTCTTTTGTTAAAAAAAAAATTGTCAAAATTTTTTTTTCATTTGTTTTTTTTTTTCAATTTCTTTTTTTCAAATTTTTTTTTCCGTTTTTTTTTTTTGGTCAAATTTTTTGTTACATTTTTTTTTTCAAAAATTTTCTTTGTCAATTTTTTTTTTTCCAAATTTTTTTTTTCCATTTTTTTTTTTTTCAAATTTTTCCAAAAACCATTTCCACCAACCAGTCTTTTTTTTTCCATCTGTGTTCATCACAGATATAGCACCATCTAAAACAGACCAGCTGAGTATCTTCATGCTAACAGGCTAACTGTTGTGTTGCTCATAATGATACCTGCCTGTCCGTCTGCTTCCATGGTGTCATCTGTGATGAATGGCATTCCTCTTTGTGTTACTGCCCTCTACTGGTCTGGTGGTGTAGTGCATTTACTTTTATTTCCTCCATACGTCACTGGCCTGATTTACACAATCTACCCAGGACTTCAGCCCGCGGTCCAAACGCAGACAACAATGGGGGACCAGGAACCTTTTAGTTCAGGGGGAAGTAGTTCTGGGGGCTAAAAGACCCCAGGACTCTTGGTCCAAATGCACCTTTAGAGTTGATCATTTGACCCTGATACCGTTTAAATCATCTTCTTACAGTCGTTGATAAATCTGTTTTCTAAACTCTGTCCTCGCCTCGCCCCGCCGATGAGGGCACGCGGTGAGGAACAGGGAACACTCTGACACACATACAGACCAAACAATCACAATCACACCTTCAGGCCTTTTAGAGTTTCCAGTTCCCTGACCGTCACATGTTCGGACAGAGAGGAGGAAACGTGGAGAACACAGGAAACCAGCACAAAGGGGAACATGTGAACACTGACACTCAAACCCAGGGGCTCACAGTCCTAACGTGTGTTTACTCAGCAGGAAGGAGAACACCGTCCTCTTCAGTCCGGATTAACTCCAGGATCTGTGACACTGATGTTAAAGGCTCTAAGTGACCGTCGTTAACTCACCTCCTCCTGTGGGATCGGGGTGAACTCGGTGGAAGGAGGGCGAGCGATGGACATGATGGCGCCCGGCAGGGACACGTTGGACAGCCGTCTCTTCCTGACGCCTGTGCAGTTGTTTGGGATCTTGAACGCACATCGTTTGTGGTAGTTGAGTCCACATCCTGAGGAGGAGAGGACATTCATAAGTCATAATTCCCACCTCATCACCCGGCCCTCTTCCTGATGCTTGATTCTGATTGATTGATCAACACCAGAGACAAACTGATCACACGTCATGTCAGATCAATCCACAGAGTTCAGACACATTCAGCTTCTGCTTGTTGACGTCTCCATCTCCAACATGATGAAGGAGCAGGAGAGAGGAACTTTAGGTTAGAGATCTCTACAGAGAAACTGAACCCCTGAGCGGTGCTGATGATAGCAGCAGGGTTTGTTTCTTTTTAAAGGTGTGTGAACCGCAGAGCTCAGAGAAGAAGGAGAGCTGAAGGAGGACAGGTTCATGTTCAATCCACCGACACAGGCAGAGAAGAATCCATCACCATGGAAACGATCACTGACGAGGAATCACTGGGACTATTTTAAAAACTGTAAATCATTTAAAGGTGACATATCATGCAAAATTGACTTTTTAATGGTTCTCTCCCTGAAATCTGTGTCCCTGTCTACAAACCCCCTGAAAAGTCAAAGACTCCATTCTGCCCCTGTTCTGATTTCTCCACCTTTCTGTAAATGTGTGCTGAAACCAGCCGTTTCAGTTTCAGTGTTTTTCATACGTCACAACGCCATCCGGTCTGTAACAGGAAGTCAGAGCTCGGAGCTTGTTCAGCCCATAGACTGTATAAAATACAACTCAACCCCTCCTCCGTTTTTCATTCCCTGCACACATGTGTGCTAACAAGGAGCTTAGGAGGGAGGCATGCTAGTTGTAGGCTGTCTTAATAAACACAAAGGTCGCTTTGACTCCCCACGTCTGCAGATTTGAAGATCTAGTGGATGATTTTTAGTTTGCATGGAAAAGTGCTAGCGCTAGTTAGCATAGCCACATAGCTACATGTTGGTAGCTGTGTACCAAGACACACGTCGACATGCTGACAAATAAAACAACAAGAAACACTAAATCTGTGACCAATGGTTCAGAAAGGTCCTGCTGCAGGCGCCTCTCCGTCAGGATCAGATTCTGGATCAGATTCAGAGGGTTGAAGTAACGCGGGTCTGTGAGCAGCCGTGTATATTCAGCCAACATGGAAACATTAGATCAACGTGCCGGAGAGCCGAGGCCACATCCACTTCCTGAGGGGGCGTGGTCAGAGAGAAAACAGAGTGTTCTGAGGAGGGCTGAAGAAAAGGACTTTTCAGGCAGACCAGAATCTGATTTCAAAGTGTTTTTTGAGCATAAACTTTAAAGACATGTTTTGGAGACCTCTTAGACCAATATATGTTGATGAAAAAAGCGTGATATGTCACCTTTAAAATCATTTAAATCAATAAAATCATCTTTAATGTTTTTAACATGATGTTTGGATCTTAAGTTAGTAGCTCGGTAATAAGAGGGATAATGTAAGGTTAGCAGGTAGTTCTAACTATTCTGTGCTTCTGTATATACTTTAGTTTGATTTGATTTTTTATTTTAATTTGTTTATTTATGTTTATTTTATCTTATTTAATTTTTTTCATTTTATTTTATTGCTCGTTATTTTATTTTATTTCATCTTATTCTATGTTATTTTATCTTACTCTATTTTATTTTATTTTATTCATCTTTATTTTTTTATTTTCTATTTTTCATTTTTTTATTTTATGTTTTTTCATCTTATTCTATTTTGTTTCATTTTGATTTATTTTACTTTGATTTGATTAATCTTTATTTCTATCTATATTTTATTTTATTCCTTCTTTTATTAATATTTTGACTTTCATCCTGTTTAAAGAGCTCTGTAATGACTGAATGTCCGTCCCTGGGATAAATAAAGATTCTGATTCTGGTTCTAATGTTCTCATGCATCTCTCTCTGTGTCTGAGCAGAACTCTACAGCAGGACCTTCCTCATGTCTCCATCCTCAGAATAAACTTTGAGTTCCTCTCTTTGGAGTAAAGACATGAAGATATTCTTCTCTGTGTTTTGTTTCTTGGTGTTTAAAGAGCATTGCAGCCTCTCTGGTCTGTTTTTGTATCATTTAACATTTAAAATGACTTATAAACAGAGCATTAAACTGAATGGGATTAAATCAGAATTACTGAAGCTGCAGATCTACAGCCACAGACATGAGAAGCAGGAGGATTCTTTGAAACAGCTTCATGTTGGATTTAAACCTTCATGTTTGTGGAAGCATTTAAAATGATCAGACCTGTGCACGCTGAAACACATGGAATCAAACTGAGTCCCCATCTTTAATCTGATGAAGATAACTCAGCTCAGTCAGATTTTTCCTCTTCCATTTGAATACAGTCTGTTTATCAGTCACCTTTCCACGACCCTGAGTAACCCCGCAGGATGAAACCACCTCGTTACCACATCCTCACCTTCACATTTGAGGCCCTGCCTGACGAGCCCCCACAGCATCTCGCCGCAGTCATCGCAGAAGGCCGGCGCCTTGTAGGAGTGAACGTAGAGCGCGTGGGGTCGGATCTGGAAGTCCTCGGCTGTGGCCTGAGCTGGAAGGACAAACAGAGAGAGGGATGTTTCCTGTTTCTGACAGAACCACAAAGACTCTTTGGTTTCATGTTCACACTATTTTAGGAGATATGATAAATATGATGTGATGTGGAGAAGGTTTCACTTCCTTCTTCATGTTGTCCTGAATACTGAAACGTTTGATCGCCTGATGATATAAAAGAAGAAGGAACGCTGTGATAAACATCCAAACTGAGAACCAGGAGATCAAACATGTTACAGTGTTAGACTTGTTGTGTCTGAGGAGCTTCAAAGGAAAGAGACAACATGCAACTCAGTGACTAAAGACCTGAACTCAGGCGTGTTATCTCTGAGAGAACAGAGGCAGACAGAGCAGCTAAGATCTGCAGGGTTTACAGGAGGAGGAGGAGGAGGAGGAAGAGGAGGAGGAAGAGGAGGAGGAGGAAGAGGAGGAAGTGGTCGTGGGTTTGAGTCTGTGCAGTTCAGGGCTGCGTCTTTGTTTTCTTCCTCTGGTGTAATTTGAACCCGCCGCTCTGCGTCCGGGTGTTCAGCTGTTGAGGTGTCAGTTTGAGTTTTTACAACCCGACCTGTCAACACCGCACAGGAAATGACAATCCTATACACAATACTATGGTCAGAGCGTGGAGGGAGAGGACACTCGATCTGAGACGACCTCACCCCGAGGGATAACAAGAGAGAGGAGACGAAACCAACGCGTCTCAACGCTGATCTGATGGACTGTCATGAAAAGATGTTCTCTAGAAGATTCCCTCTTCAGACATCCCCACATTTATTCTGTTTGAATGCAGGAATTTAAAAGTTTGATGTTTCACCCCTCTAGAACTCTACGCTCCCAACATGCAGGCCTGCTCATCGTACCTACAGTCTCTAAAAGTAGTATGGGAGGTAGAGCCTTCAGTTATCAGGCCCCTCTCCTTTGGAATCATCTACCAGTCAGGGTCCGGGAGGCAGACACCCTCTCTACTTTTAAGAGTAGGCTTCAAACTTTCCTTTTTGATAAAGCTTATAGTTAGAGCTGGATCAGGCTTGGACCAGGTCTTAGTTATGCTGCTATAGACTCAGACTGCTATAGACTTAGACTGCTATAGGCTTAGACTGCTATAGACTCAGACTGTTATAGACTCAGACTGTTATAGACTCAGACTGTTATAGACTTAGACTGCTATAGACTCAGACTGTTATAGACTTAGACTGCTATAGACTTAGACTGCTATAGACTCAGACTGTTATAGACTTAGACTGTTATAGACTCAGACTGCTATAGACTTAGACTGCTATAGACTCAGACTGTTATAGACTCAGACTGCTATAGACTTAGACTGTTATAGACTCAGACTGCTATAGACTCAGACTGTTATAGACTCAGACTGCTATAGACTCAGACTGCTATAGACTCAGACTGTTATAGACTCAGACTGTTATAGACTCAGACTGTTATAGACTCAGACTGCTATAGACTCAGACTGTTATAGACTCAGACTGCTATAGGCTCAGACTACTATAGACTCAGACTGCTATAGGCTTAGACTGTTATAGACTTAGACTGCTATAGGCTCAGACTACTATAGACTCAGACTGCTATAGGCTTAGACTGCGGGGTCGAGCAAACCCAGAAATCTCACGGCTAGTTTTAAAGTCTCAGATTCCCAAAGACAAAGATCAAGTCTAACAGATTAATAAATGGTCTCACCTGAGAGCACCACCTCCACCAGGTCTCCCTCGTGGATCTCGTCCGCTGAGGTCAGACGCTGCAGGATGTTGTCCGAGTTCAGGTCGTGACGGAAGAGCAGGATCTTCTCGTACATCCCGAAAAATCCACATTCAGGGAACTGAGGAAGAAGAGGAGGAGAGGCGTTCAGGGACTCTACTGACCCTCAGATACAGCACAGAGTGAAAGTTCAGATGGATTAGAGTCTCTGAGACTTGTTGAGACCCTCTCTGTGAGGTCTGAGACTTGTCGAGACCCTCTCTGTGAGGTCTGAGACTGGTTGAGACCCTCTCTGTGAGGTCTGAGACTTGTTGAGACCCTCTCTGTGAGGTCTGAGACTTGTTGAGACCCTCTCTGTGAGGTCTGAGACTTGTCGAGACCCTCTCTGTGAGGTCTGAGACTTGTTGAGACCCTCTCTGTGAGATCTGAGACTTGTTGAGACCCTCTCTGTGAGGTCTGAGACTTGTTGAGACCATCTCTGTGAGATCTGAGACTTGTTGAGGCCATCTCTGTGACGTCTGAGACGTGTCCTGTATGAGGTGAAGACTCTGGCCTGTAGGGGGCGCAGCAGACGTGATGTCTGACTCAGAAGTCAAAGAAAAAGCAGATTGAGTAAAGTGGTACTTTAAAAAGCTGCACACATAAAGTTGTATAATCCACATCTGTCAGAGGGCTGTCAGAGGGCTGTCAGAGGGCTCAACCAGCTGACCTTTGACCCCGCTCATTCAGTGTCCTCTTAACAATATCATCATCTGCTCTAAGAGGGACGCTTTTTATTACTGAGACTTCATCCTGCTCTGAGCCGGCTCCTACAGCTGACCTCACCTCTCCGTGTGAGGAGCACATGACGTCCGTTCAGAGAAACGGCGCTCTGGGAAACCTTCAACACAGCGGACACATTAAACACCGCCGCTCTGAACGGAGCGTCACATCCAGCCGGCTCCATGGGATCTGATTTTCTGGTTACTGAACGCCTGAGGCTGAGGAGGCTGTTTTCCTCCTGAGTCCCGGAAGGGTTCCCGGCAGATACCGTCCTCTTTAGAGAACTTTAACAGCATGTGACGACGGGTCACGTCTGGGTCACCGTCCTCCTCTGATGTGATGCATCCTCTCGCTTTCAATCAACACAGAAACACATCAAACTGAGACCCAGACGGATCCAGACTCAGAGGGTATCATGTGGAATCAGGGTTCAGAGACTCTCACTGAAATCCTCTCTGCTGTGTTTGAGAGAACTAAACACACACATGAATCACTTTAATGACAGGAATAAAGAAGGTAAACAGATCGAGCTGAATCCACTCCTCTGATGAATCTATTCTCTTTTCATTTCTTCAGTTAGTCCTGTATTTATCTCTAGTCTTGGGTCTAAGACTCCTGCAGACCTCTGACTGTCTGATCTCTTTGTCAGGATGCTGACAGTCTTAAGTGACGCGGTTGGATTCAGCAGGATGTGCTGCAGAGTTGTGAGCAGAGCGTTTGTTGTTGTAGTTTGGTGTGTTCAGGTCTCTCTGCAGTCTGCAGGTGAAGCAGCTTCCTGTGTTCGCAGGAAGTTAGCAGCATGCAGCATGGATCCTGCTGCACACTGAGAGCAGGAAACACAACCACCAGGAGAGGAGGCGGCATGTGAGACAATCAATCTTTATTTATAAAGAACCAAATCACAACAAATGTTCTCCTCCAAACAGAGTCGGTCTAGACCCAACATCAAGACCGGATCAGATCCAGTCCCCTCTTACAGACAGGACTCAGTCTGGTCTCATCTTAATCCACCATGAGCAGAGCACTTTGCAGCATTTAGCAAGTTACAGTGGCAAGGACAAACTTCCTTTAACAGGCAGAAACCTCCAGAAGGACCAGACTCATGTTAGACACACATCTGAATCTGAGACCGTGTTGGAGAGAGGGATAGAGGGAGATGAAGAGAGAGAGAGATGATAGTGGGGAGACGGATAGTAGTAGTTGTAGCAGCTGGAGTCTGGACCACGTCCACAGCAGCAGAGATCCAGAGGAACCTACGAGACAAGGGAGCTCAGGGACTCCAGAAAGGTCTAAGAAAAGAGAGAAGAGAGGGAGACCAGAAGAAAGAAAAAGAGGAGAAGAAATGGGGAAGGAAAGGATAAGAAAAGGAGGCATAGGATTAAAAAAACATGGAAAGAAGAAAGAAAGAAAGAAAGAAAGAAAGAAAGAAGAGAGAGAAAGAAAGAAAGGACTGAAAGGAAAAAGGAATAAAAGAAACAAACAAACAAACAAAGGAATGAAATAAAGAAGAAAAAAGAAAGAGAGAAAGAAAGAAAGAAAGAAAGAAAGAACGAAAGAAAGAAAGAAGAACGAAATAAAGAAAGAAAGAAGGACTGAAATGAAAAATTAATACCAAGAAACAAACAAACAAACAATGAATGAAATAAGAAAAAAGAAGAAGAAAGAAAAAAAAG
>NW_023260292.1:0-18330 GCF_009762535.1 Notolabrus celidotus | reverse complement strand
TTTTTTTATAGAACTCTTCAAATAAAAACAAAAACTATTGTCTGCTTCTGCCCCAAGAAAGAAAACAAATCCATAACTGCAGCATTGTTCATATTCACCCTGAAGTATCAGGCGGATTGAGAAGCAAACTGAGTTTCAGGGAGAAGTCAGGCTGCCTGTCTGCAGCAGCCGGTTGTATTTCACTCAGAGTTTTTGTAGCCGTGTCCCAGATCAGGGGGCTGCATCATTCGAACGGCACGTTTCAAGACTGACTGCGTCCCATTTCAAAGGCTCATTCAAACGCAGCCAAACGCAGAATGTGTCCTACTTTTTTCTTGGCCAGGGAGGATGCATCAGGTGGATCCTTTGTGGTTCAAACAAATCCACAGATTCATTGAGCACTGATTCAAAAGAGAGTGATACAGTAAATATAGGTTTTTGATTTTAAAGGTGACATATCATGCAAAATTGACTTTTTAATGGTTCTCTACCTGAAATATGTGTCCCTGTCTACAAACCCCCCGAGAATGAAAAGAATCCATTCTGCCCCTGTTCTGATTTCTCCACCTTTCTGTAAATGTGTGCTGAAACCAGCCGTTTCAGTTTTCAGTGTTTTTCATACGTCACAACAAAATCCGGTCTGTAACAGGAAGTCAGAGCTCGGAGCTTGTTCAGCCCATAGACTGTATAAAATACAACTCAACCCCTCCTCCGTTTTTCATTACCTGCACACATGTGTGCTAACAAGGAGCTTAGGAGGGAGGCATGCTAGTTGTAGGCTGTCTTAATAAACACAAAGGTCGCTTTGACTCCCCACGTCTGCAGATTTGAAGATCTAGTGGATGATTTTTATTTATCATGGATAAGTGCTAGCGCTAATTGGCATAGCCACATAGCTACATGTTCATAGCTGTAGCTGTAGCTGTGTACCAAGACACACGTCTACATACTGATAAATAAAACAACAAGAAACACTAAATCTATGACCAATGGTTCAGTAAGGTCCTGCTGCAGGCGCCTCTCCGTCAGGATCAGATTCAGAGGGTTGAAGTAACGTGATCTCTGAGCAGCCGTGTATATTCAGCCAACATGTAAACATTAGATCAACGTGCTGGAGAGCCGAGGCCACACCCACTTCCGGAAGGGGCGTGGTCAGAGAGAAAACAGAGTGTTCTGAGGAGGAATGAAGAAGAGGGCTTTTCAGGCAGACCAAAATCTGATTTCAAAGTGTTTTTTTGAGCATAAACTTTAAAGACATGTTTTGGGGACCTCTTAGACCAATATATGTTGATGAAAAAAGCGTGATATGTCCCCTCTTCCGGCTGTGTGAGAAGCTTGATTCTGATTGGTCAAAACTCCTTGACTACAGTTATTAACTTTCACTAACATGAGCAACACCAGAGGCAAACTGATCACACGTATTTGTATGTACTTATGTGATAGAGTCCCTTCTGTCACATATACATGATCCCTCTCTTCCTAAATGGCACCACCCTCTCCACCTCTCCACCTCTCCACAGACTCGAGCTTCGCCTCAACATGAAGCGGTGAGAGAGGAATCATGCTGAACTAAATACTGCATGCAACCTGCGAGCCAAAAACAGAAAGCTGCCCTTATCTGTTAGGCTTATCTCCTCTCTTAATGGTACTCTCATCCCCTGCAGGTGATGTTCTGTAGTTGTGACAAGGTAGTGTTATTGTTAGAGGTGATGCACCTCACCAAGGTTAAGTCAGATCTTATCACCGCGTCAGTGCGAGAGGGATGCTGTTTGCAGGCGGTTGTAGTGGGGCGAAGAGGGGAGGCAAAGGTTGGGTGATAATGTACTGATGAGCTGCTGTCTGACTCGCTGACTCGCTGACTCACTACCTGCTCCTCTCTCTTTTTTTCTGAGGTGTATAAATATATAAAGCTTCCGTGCATAATGTGGAACTAGTTCAGGGTGGCTCCTGCTCTCTCCTTTCTTTATGCAAGTCAGAGTTAAAGGTTGCATCCCGAGCGTTTGCAGGCTGGATGACAATTTAATCAGTGCCCCGACTGAATGAACACATTAAATATAGTTTGGAACTGAAGCTTTGATTCTAGCATCACCAAACTTTTAGACATAAATCAAATTAAAAAAAAAACAACTGACAGGGGAACTATATGACCTCGCTGTGTAGATTTATGTTTACAGTTTTTAAAAATAGTCCCAGTGATTCCTCGTCGGTGATGGATTCTTCTCTGCCTGTTGCGGTGGATTGAACATGAACCTGTCCTCATTCAGCTCTCCTTCTTCTCTGAGCTCTGGTGTCAACAAGCAGAAGCTAAATGTGTCAGAGCTCTTTTTCCGTGCATTGATTTGACATGACGTGTGATCAGTTTGTCTCCGGTGTTGCTCATGTTAGTGAAAGTTAATAACCGTTGTCAATGGGGTTTTGACCAATCAGAATCCAGCATCTCACACAGCCCGAAGATCAGTAAGCATGCTGGGTAATAAGAATTCTGAACACTATCGCCGGGTGATTTCCACACATTCAAACACATGTATATGATTTTCGGTAACACTTTATATTAAGTACACACTTTTCAGCATTATTAAGCATTAATTAATACTTAACTCATCATCTGTAAAGCATTGTTCATACATTAATACTCATTTATATATCATGTACAAACACAGTTATAAATGTTTTATTATTCATGAATATGACTCTCTATAATGTGTTAACTAACTCTTTGTTCATACTTTATAAATGATGGATTCACCAAATACAAATGAGCTATTATGGTCATTATAAACCAGTTATAAACACATTTACAGGTTATGATTCTAACATTTAGTAAGGGTTAGTGAACACCTTATTACATAGCAAATTATGATTAATTAAGGTAGTCACAAAGGACTTATAAGCTGCTTGTTCATGGTTTTGTGAGCTGATCTAAAGTGAGGACTTTTTATGCTTTACAAAGAATTCATTAATGAGATTTAAGACCAGCAGCACCTTAAAACACAGAATCCAAGTTATTGTTCAGTTTTGCAGCTGCATTTTAACTTGTGTTTACAAATGGTTTTATACAGCCAGCGTTTAAATGTTACTGTGTCTTTTTATATATTTGATACGTCATATTTTATTTGAGTTTTTCCACTGTGAGCACCTTTAAGTTTGAGAGATTTTCTTTTTCAGTTGCAGAGTATTTAAAGTTCATATGAAGAGTTATTTTGATAAACACGGTTTTATACAGAGGTTGTTTTCTTTTAATAAATACAAGTTTAAGTCCATGTTTTGTGTCTGTTTCCTTATTCTGTTGAATCAATATCTGTGACTTCTGTGTTTTAAGGTGCTGCTGGTCTTAAATCTCATTAATGAATTCTTTGTAAAGCATAAAAAGTCCTCACTTTAGATCAGCTCACAAAACCATGAACAAGCAGCTTATAAGTCCTTTGTGACTACCTTAATTAACCATAATTTGCTATGTAATAAGGTGTTCACTAACCCTTACTAAAAGTTAGAATCATAACCTGTAAATGTGTTTATAACTGCTTTATAATGACCATAATAGCTCATTTGTATTTGGTGAATCCATCATTTATAAAGTATGAACAAAGAGTTAGTTAACACATTATAGAGAGTCATATTCATGAATAATAAAACATTTATAACTGTTTGTACATGATATATAAATGAGTATTAATGTATGAACAATGCTTTACAGATGATGAGTTAAGTATTAATTAATGCTTAACTAATGCTTAAAAGTGTGTAGTTAATATAAAGTGTTACCTGATTTTCATTATGTTGTGTTTGTCTGAGTGTCACTGGTCCCTGAGTAGCTTCAGCATCGTCTTTGAAGGCGTGGGTGTTTCCCACCTCCAAAACACGCTTTTTCCTACAGGCACGTGTTTGGGTGTTTTCCCCCCCTTTTTTTGTTTCTGTCTCCTGCAGCTGTTTGTGTGTCAAGGAGACTGTTCCTTCACCAGGGAAGTCTCAAATGTCCTAGGACTGGGTGGACAGAACACCAAGTTTCCAGTTTCATCAATTTTTGGTCCCGAATTCCAAATTTTTCAGTAATTTTGGAGCATTTTTATTAGTGCTGGGAATTCCAGCTCTTTTTAGAGAGCCGGTTCTTTTGGCTCGGCTCACTACAAAGAGCCGGCTCTTTCGGCTCCCAAGCGGCTCCTCAGATTTTTCTTGTTTGAATGAATGTATTACCTAAAATAATGTCAAATTATATGTCAAATTAATTACTAATGTAAAAAACAGACATTATATCAAATGTTTATCATTTAAAAGGCTTTATTTTTATTCTCAACATGGAGCAGAGTGTTACAGAAATTAAATTATAAAGTGCAACAAACAAGACTCATCTCAGTTAGACAAAAAGGTCCAATCTCTGATTGTATGTTTATTATTTATAAACTTTGAAACACCTTCATTAACCTTCACCTTCACTGTCTTTATTCTTCACTTATTGCACTGATGGATAAACAGTTCTAATGTCCATGACCTGGATGACAGAGATCCTTCACAGACAGTCTAATGTGCCTTTGCAGGTTTTTTGTGCACCCTGATTGATGACATTTTCATCTCACACAGTCTACACTCTGCCTTTAAACAGTCTATGCCGTTGAACTGTGTCTAAAGTTTACTGTGTTTCCTGCAGTCACTCGTTTTCTCACCTTTCCAGTGCGTTCTCTCTCTGTCGTGCATGTTCTTCCTCTCCTCTCCCTCCTGTTGGTGTGCTCACTGTGCTGTGTGTGTCTGTAACCCCTCCCCTCCCAGTTCTGCTCAATGTAGACACGTGATTGGTCAAGACGCCACCATGTCTTGACCAATCACGTGAGGGCTTTAACAGAAAAAGACGAGAGAAAAAAAAAAAACGGCTCCCAATCAAGAGCCGGCTCCCGTCGTTCACTTCAAAGAGCCGGATCGTTCGCGACCGACACATCACTAATTTTTATAGGGTCCCCCATGATACATTTTTTTTCATTTTGTTAGACATGGCACATTTTAAAATAAAATAACACTTCTCTAATTTGTCATATTTTGATTTATTTTGATGACAAGTACTTTTTATTGGGTATATTATATCAGGTAAAAAACACCCAGCATTAGTGATGGTGTTGTTCTAGGGTTAACACTTTAAAATGCATTTAAAAAACTACTTTGTTGAGTCCTTTCAGTGTCTTAAGTTTGATATGACATTCATCAAACTTATAATACCTAAGTTTTATATAGCGCTTTTAAACAACTCAAAGACGCTTTACAAATAAATAAATAAATACAAATAAAGACATACAAGACAAGCAGACGACAAGGGAAGAGCTGGAAAAATTAATGTGAGGGGAATGCCTGTTTGAAAAGGTAAGTTTTTAACTGTTTCTTAAATGAATGAAGTGAGTCAGAAGCACGGATGTGTGGGGGGAGAGAGTTCCAGAGGGTGGGGGCGGCTATGGCAAAGGCCCGGTCCCCCAAGGTACGGTGCTTGGATTTAGTGATGGGAGTGAGGAGGTTGGAGTCAGAGGATTGGAGATGGCGGGAGGGGTGGTAGTTAGGGATGGGCGATACCAGACTTTTTCAATTCGATACGATACCAATACTTTTTGAATAAATTTTACCGATATCGATACCAATACCGATACCTTAATTTCTTGAATGGGTATGCGATTTTTCAAAATAATGGTAATTTTTAGAAAAGAGATCATTACACTTAAAGACAAATTACATGAGACATACCAGCCATTAGTAGCAAATTTATTACAAAAGAAAATAAATCAGTACAATTGAATTTCTCCTTGAGATTAATAAAGTATCTATCTATCTATCTATCTATCTATCTATCTATCTATCTATCTATCTATCTATCTATCTATCTATCTATCTATCTAATATAGTTATTTTTTTTCTCTAAGATTATGATGTATGATTTAAGACAGACAGGGCAAAAATATATCCTCCACCACTTCATTGGCAGAGGTAATAACTACTAATAATGCCACCTGTACCTGGATAATGTGCTTTGCCTCCCTGAAAACTTTCCTGCAACGTCTTCTGTCGGACAGAGGGTGGCGCAGGAGACTTTGATGAACGGGCTTCTTCTTGCTTTTTTTCTGCCTCCTCAAAACTTTCAGGGTGTGTCGTTTTTAAATGTTTAAAAAGGTTACTGGTATTGCCGCTGTGTGACACTTTCTTGTCACAAATGGTGCACCTTGCTGTGCTCGTGTCCATGGGTGAAAAATAACACCACACCGCGCTACGTTTTCTCTCCATTCTGAAGCTCTCGTTGTTGATGCATGCATGTTGCAGAAGTGTGCACAAGCGTGGCTGTGCGCCCGCCGCTGCGCACAAGGTTCTCAAGTCACCTAGGTCATGTGACACGGGCCACTGGCCTCAGTCACCACAGTCATGTGACACGGGCACGGGCCAGCTAAATATATCGAGGATTTTTTTTGCACAAATTAATGAAAACGTTTGGAGTTGATGCAGCCACCCAAGTCGTATAATATCGATATTTTTTAAAAGGAATCGATACCAAATGAGTAGCTTGTGAATATCGAAGTATCGATCCCGTGGTATCGATCCGCCCATCCCTAGTGGTAGTACCGGAGAAGGTCAGTGAGGTATGGGGGGGCCAGGTTATTGAGGGATTTGTACGTGGTGAGCAGGATCTTGAAATGGATGCGCTGTTTTACGGGGAGCCAGTGGAGCTGTTGAAGGACAGGGGTGATGTGGTCTCTGGAGCGGGAGTGGGTGAGTAGCCGGGCAGCAGAGTTCTGTACGTATTGTAGTTTTTGTAGATGGGAGGAGGGAAGACCATACAGGAGGCTATTACAGTAGTCGAGTCGTGAGGATATAAAAGCATGAATTAGGGTTTCAGCAGCGGATTTGGAGAGAGTGGGACGGAGGCGGGCGACGTTGCGGAGGTGAAAGAAGGCAGTTTTGGTGATGTGACGGATGTGGGGTTGGAAGGAGAGAGTCTGATCGAAGATGACGCCAAGGTTCTTGATCTGAGGGGAGGGGGTGACTGAGTGACCGTCTATGGAGAGCTTGAAGTCCTGGGCGGAGGGGAGGAGGGATTTGGGACCGATGATGATGATGATTTCAGATTCGTTACTATTGAGTTTTAGAAAATTGGTGGTCATCCATGATTTTATTGCAGATAGGCAGGTGGTGAGGGTGGAAACAGTGGCAGCGCTGATTGTTTTGGTGGAAAGGTAGAGTTGGGTGTCGTCGGCGTAACAGTGAAATTGGAGTCCATGATGGCGAATGATGTGACCAAGGGGTAGGATGTACAGAATGAAAAGGAGGGGACCAAGCACCGAGCCTTGAGGGACACCATGGGTTACTGAAATGGAGTGGGATGAGCACTTGTTAATGGAGATGAATTGCTGTCTGTCTGTGAGGTAGGATGAGAGCCAGGAGAGGGCTGAACCAGTTATGCCAGTGTAATGCTGTAAGCGGTGGAGCAGGATGGAGTGGTCGATGGTGTCAAAGGCTGAACTGATTGTATCAGATTGAACCAGACCTCTCTGTTTGTGCTGCACATCCTGTCTTATTGACATACCTTGAATTATACTGTGATTACACGATGTACTCTGGGGTCTGACGTGTCATGATGAAGGGGAGGTGGGCTTTTACTCAAGGGTTTAATAACAGAAGAAATCCTGAGAAATTGAAAATTAAATGGATCCCCTTTAGCAGGTTTGGTAATTAAAAGTTAATGGAAAAAATTGCGCGAGTGGAGATACGGCGGCAGTTGTCAGATGGAGTACATTTCAACACATAATAATTTACTTTGGGACGCCACAGGTCACGGCGCGGCCTACGTACGGCTCTCAGGGTGTGGGTGAGTGAAGCTCCACTGATCGGAGGTGATAATCCAGTCGTGAAGCAGAACATTAGAAACATTCTGGGGCCAGATTGTGAGGAATAAATCCTTCACTTGTATCATTTTTCAGTTTGACTTTATAAAACACAACACACAGCCAGTTGTAAACCAAAAAAAAGAATCCATTGTAGTGTGCATTTCCCAGCAGCTACGTCTGCTCTTTTCTCCAAACAAGCCAAGACAGGTCAGTTAGCAACGTTTTGCCGGCGGCCGCTTCCTTTGTTGTTCGCTGAGAGGTTGTGACTGAGGTTAAGATGACTACTGACAAAGAGATATGAGGACTTTTTTCAAGAATGGGAACTGACGTCTGTGAGAGCTTAAACTGCGATAGCACGAGATAAAGCGGGCAGACTGCTGATAACATCTGAGGATGGAAATAGCTTTCACTTATGAAAAAGGATCCAGAGGTGTGTGAGTAAACAGAGAGAGGAGCAGAGGGACTGAAGTTATATGGTGTACATTAAAAGGGAGACCGAGCGGCCCTGATGGAAATGAACCGGATGCTTCTGTGTCCCTCTGCATGATATGAAACAGTGTGTGTGTACAGGATGCACAAACTGGTGAAGAGGCATTTGTATTTCATAATTTGTGATAAGAAAGCATTGTTCATTCCTATTGATCATTGACATCTAAATGTGTTTACCAGCTGCCATTGTAACATAATGTCTCTGTAGTGTGTTAAAGCTGGGGTTGGTGTTCAGATTTAGATCCACTTTTTGTTCTACTGGTTAAAATGATCTTTATGTCCTGATGGTAATCAATACATGTGTCATGATCCTCATCATGGCAGCCCTCCCCTCTCCCTCTTTGTGTGTGTTTTGTCATTTCCCTGTCTGTTGCTCCTCCTCCTGTGTCTCTTCCCCTTGTTTGTGTCTTGTTGGTGAATGTGGGCGGGGTTTCCATTCTGCAGGCAGCACCAGGTGAAGCCACTCCATAATCAACCCTCTCCTATAAAGACTCCGGATTCTCTCCTACTCGTTGCCAGATCGTACTTCAGTTTTAAGGGGTACACTGAGTCCGTGGCTCCTCAAGCATGTTTTTGTTTTGCTTGTCTTTGTGTGTGTCAAGCTGACGTCCTTGTGTGTTTTCATCTTGATTCAGAGTTTGCCGTGCATGCTTCCTGCTCTCGTGCTGGTCGCTTCCCTGTCTGCTGCTGAACCTGCCTACCTTTGCCTGAGCTCCAGTTACCCTCTGTGGGAAGACGCCGGAAAGAGGGACTGCTCCGCTCGTTACCCACGGCGCCATCACCACGGAGTTCACTCTAAATAAACACTTGTATTTTCACAAATCCAGCTTGCCTGAGTTCTGCATTTGGGTCCAGTCCTAGTGACAATCATAACAACATGATGTGTTCTTAAAAAAGAGCGAAGAAAAGCTGCTATCTACAGCCGGAGTAAACCTGGGAAAACATCAACCAATCAGCCCTTTTTGGGTGCCAAAATTTGAAACCATTCAAATCCCGTCTTGCCGTTCTGCCCGCCTCCTGCAGAGCGTACATTTCCCTGGCGTGTACTCTGAGTCCCCGTCTCCTGCCTCTGCTTCCCCTGACTCTACTCACTGCCCCTCTCGCTCCACCTCAGGCCTGTCCCCTCTGACCTGATGAGGGTCTTTCCTCAGGACTGTAGTCCGGATCAGAGTCTAAAAAGCTCTCACCTAAGTCCTACAGAAAATGTAGATGTACTGTAGCGTCCGCCCGGACGCTGTACGGATGACGAGCCGATTGGTGAACACGTTGAGCTTTAATAACCGGTCACTGTCGGCCGTTACCACGCCAACCAACAAAGCAACAATCAATGTTTGAATGAATGAAGAACTTCTCCTCTTGTCTCTCCTCTCTCCCGCTCACACACTCTACACCTCTCCTGATGCCTTCACTGACTGTCAACACTGTAGGAATTAAGAGCATCTACACCGAACATGTTTAACAAACAGTAGAGCTGTTACAGTGTTATATATGTGTTATAACTTTTCTCCTGATATCGTGTCACCATGACAACTGGATGTTTTTAACTTTCACTATGATGATGTTTTGGTGAGGACCGGTTTTGAATCCGTCACGATGGCTCGTGCATGTGAGCGGGGGGGGGGGGGGGTTTAGAGGAGCTCCGAGGGAGGAGGGGAGGGGTTAGACGGAGTCATGAGGAAATGCTACATTCAAATTCATGCTAGTTTTCCGAGACTACCAACCCCAGCTTTAAGTTGACAATCTGTAAATTAAATTGCAAAACAGTTTCTTTTCTTTTCCATAAATAACAAACGCTTTCATCTTTCATTCATGTTTATTTCCACCAATTTGTCACTATTAAACATCACTTTCTGATACTTAGAGGTAGGAAAACCTTAAAGCTACAGTAGGCAACGTTATTCCATTCAAATTTTGTCTGGGATTAAAATGAATGGTTGGATGGCAGGTGCCATACTGGAAATGCTGACTCAACCTCAACCTAAACCTAAACGATGCTAGGCCCGATGTTCCCTGCGAGCTGAGGAGAAGGAGGCGAGGACGGCGTGCTGATACTGAGCATCTGGTACTAAATGCTCCTTTTCTCTATGCTGCATAAACATTACACAAGTGACAGTGTGGACAAAGGAGACACTGGACAGAGTGATGAAGCAGCAGAGGAACTTATAGCTAGTTGTACATGTGTGAATATGTTTTATACCATTTCCCTGTAATACATGCAATGAAAGTATCTAAACCTGTTACCTGTTTACTGAGATACACTGACAGAAAGAAGAGTATGTGAAAGATGTGATTACTGTGGAGCTGTGGGAGGAGGTTACACTACCTTAGTCGAAAACTGCAGCTAATCACACTTCAGCTGATAGCCAGGTTGTGAAACTCTGGCGCCTGTCCAAGCTAAAAAAGACGACATGGACCTGTCCTTCCACCCACCGTTATGGGGAATGTAAGATCTATCTATGATAAGGTGGACCAGCTAACCCAGCACCAGAGTAGCATCATGCTAACAGAGCTAACACCGGACACGAACGCCACATTGGAAGGATTTCACCTGCTGTGGGCGGACAGGATACAGGAGAGCAGGACTGAACTAACTGGGGAAGAAGACCAGCTCAGTCCTGGACCCTGTGGAGGTGGTGGCTGACAGGAGGATTATGACCAAGCTGTTGTCTCTGATGTACATTTCTTTCCTATATATATTCTTGTAAATTCTTGTACTGTACACCTTCTTGCTTGCTGCTGTAACTCCATGAATTTCACCTTAGTGGGATGAATAAAGGAGGATCTTATCTTATCTTATCTTAACTTCTGTGGAGCTAGTGTGAGGTAAAGAGGCGGGCTTTGAGCCTCCTCGCTAACAGCTACAGTGTTCCCGTCTGTCAATCAAGTCAGCTGTAACTCTAATTATGCAAAACTTGTAATCTTAATATCTTCAAAACTGCAGAGTTGTAATACACAGTGTGAGCTGATACAGAAATTAGCTATTCAGACCTAAACTCATTTTTTGAACGAGGCTGTAAACATGTTTATTTCTGCTGTAAAGATTGTCTCTTTTGAATGGGTGTCTATGTGGTTTCTGGTGTTTCTGCAGCCAGCCTCTAGTGGACACTCAAGGAACTGCAGTTTTCAACACTTCTGCATTGGCTTGAATTCTCACGGCCGGAAGCTGTCCCTTGGTAGAGCACTGTCATGCAGAAGAGGTAGGACATCTTTAAAGCTACAGTATGCAACATTATTTCAGTGCAAGTGTTTTTTTGTCCCAGGTTTTAACATGTTGAAGTTGCATCCCATGCTTCATGAGCCCTGTTGAAAGACTATAAGGTGTACTGTGCATGCATTTGTTGAAAGAAGTTAAGCTGATTTTTGGTGCAATCATGCTCTTCAAGCTAAAGTAAGTGAAGTCCTGTGTTTTAAGGATTATCTAGCAATACCTTCCTGTGGTGTGATATATGCTATAAGTTATTTTGCTAACCCTAACCTGCAGGGAAGAACATTGTCCCTGCACCAATTTAAATATTTAATATGATCAATATTTATGATCTGTTTGTGTCAGGGGAACTCGGGGGAACGTTTGGGTGCATCCTGTGTAAATTGGGAGTTACACTTCCTGCCTGTCTGCTGCCATGTTTGTTTAACTTAAAGTCATGTTTGACCATGAGGGATTTTACAAGACTTCCAGTTTTGAGAGTCAGGACCTTGAACTTAATCTGTTAGTGTATGGTGTGTGTTGTTCATCATCATGAGTTGGGTCTCTCGTGTCTGCTATATCACCAAATATCCATAAACACAGAGTATGGACGGTGTGAAAGAAGCAGCATCATGGAGAAAAACTAGATTTAAAGTTGTAGAAAGAGAAGTTAACAGCATTAACTACGGGTCTGCTCCCTCTCTTCCTCCCTTTCCTTCTCTCTCATACAAATTGTCCTTCCCCAGCCCTTTAGGGAGGCGGCTGTGGTGAAAAAGAAGAGCCTTTAGAGGCCTATTATCCACAGCGTCTGCAATGTTGATATGGGGCTATTTAACTTGAGCTTCTCCCTCTGCCTCTATCTGTCTTCATCTGTCTCACTCTGTCTGTGCTTCCCACTGTTTGTGTTTGTGTCAACAATCATTAATCATCTGGAGCCGCTACAACAAATGCTCGGGGACATTTTCACTTAGGTACAGCTTTGACAGGCGCTCAGCAGAAAACATACATGATACACACACATACACACACACACACACACACACAAACACACACTTATACTTGCACATCATGCATATCAAACACACACTAGCTCATTACTTAGCCCTAATCTACACATGATACCTGAGCACCTGGCTCGCCCCATGCTCTCCTTACACTGCAGCTGCTATTTAAGCATGCTTTTCAACTTTAATACACTCTTTCATGCACCTTTAAATAATACACACTGTACCTTTAAATACTACATACTAAACCTTTAAATACTACACACTGTACCTTTAAATACACACTGTACCTTTAAATACACACTGTACCTTTAAATACTACACACTGAACCTTTAAATACACACTGTACCTTTAAGTACTACAGTGTACCTTTAAATACACACTGCACCTTTAAATACTACACACTGTACCTTTAAATACACACTGTACCTTTAAATACACACTGTACCTTTAAACACACACTGTACCTTTAAGTACTACACACTGTACCTTTAAATACTACACACTGTACCTTTAAATACACAATGTACCTTTAGATACAAACTGCACCTTTAAATACTACAGACTGTACCTTTAAATACACACTGCACCTTTAAATACTACTCACTGCACCTTTATATACAAACTGTACCTTTAATTACACACTGCACCTTTAAATTGTACACACTGTACCTTTAAATACACAATGTACCTTTAGATACAAACTGTACCTTTAAAAACACACTGTACCTTTAAATACTACACACTGTACCTTTAAACACACACTGTACCTTTAAACACACACTGTACCTTTAAATACTACACACTGTACGCTTAAATACTACACACTGTTCCTTTGAATACACACTGCACCTTTAAGTACTACACACTGTACCTTTAAATACTACACACTGTACCATTAAATACTACAGACTGTACCTTTAAATACACACTGTACCTTTAAATACTACACACTGTACCTTTAAATACACACTGCACCTTTAAATACTACACACTGTACCTTTAAATACACACTGCACCTTTAAATACTACACACTGTACCTTTAAATACACACTGTACCTTTAAATACTACACACTGTCCCTTTAAATACACACTGCACCTTTAAGTACTACACACTGTACCTTTAAATACTACACACTGTACCTTTAAATACACACTGCACCTTTAAATACTACACACTGTACCTTTAAACACTACACCTTTGAATACTACACACTACCTTTATATACTACACACTGTAACTTTAAATACTACACACTACCTTTATATAATACACACTACCTTTAAACACATTGTTGCATGTAAAGTGAATATTTAATGTGTTTAATTTTGAATTCAGTCGCCCATAAATGTTATAACTCTTCAGTTTATTCACTCAAACATCATGAGGAGGAAGAATCTGAAGCGTCTAATCTATCTGCAGGAACTCGACACACTTTACTCAAACAAAGACGTCGTGTTTAGGAAGGGACATTTCTGTTTTAATGCAAATGAAATCAAGAGCGGATATAAATAATGCAAATGACCTCAAGACGTCACCACAACAGCAAATGGATGCTGTTGCTAGGTGACAGTGGCTGGTTAGTAATGGGGCACATGAAGATGAAAAAACACTTGTGCCTCAAGAAGGGCTTTAATATGACGAACAACCAATGACACAGAGCCGCTTTCAGTCTGTGCAGCCGAGCAAGAGGAGCTAAATACCTCAAAACTGGAAGAGGGGGGGAGTTGGATTCTTATAGAGCGAAGGTGCCAGGTTAGGAAGTTTGATAGTTGTGATGATTTGGGCTCATGTCTGAAAAATAACCGTGCTGAAGGGCCCTCTTGGATTCCTGTAGTGGATACAATATTACAAATTGCCTTCTCTGGTGCCCTTTAAGTGGAAAACACATAAAGGTTGTTCTTGTAGATGCCCTTCTAGTAAAAAAATAAAAAGGCCCTCTCGATGACAATCAAATGTATAAGAGGGCCTCTGGATCCTCCTCTAATTTAAAAAAGAGTCCTCTGGATGCCCCTTAAATGTATAAAATGTAAAAAGGGCCCTCTGGATGCCCCTCAGACATGAAAAGGGTCCTCTGGATGCCCCTTAGACATGAAAATGGCCATCTAGATGCTCCTCTTATTTAAAAAAGGGTCCTCTGGATCCCCACCCAATGTATAGAACTTAAACAAGGTTCCTCTGGATGCCCCCTAAAAGAAGTGATGGACCCTCTGGATGCCCCTCCAATGTATAAAACATAGAAAAGGAGCCTCTGGATGCCCCTCCAATTTAAAAAGGGTCCTCTAGATCTCCCTTCAATGTATAAAATGTAAAAAGGGTAATCTGGATGCCACCTAAAAGAAGAAAAGGATGCCCTTCAGACTTGAAAATGGCCCTCTAGATGCTCCTCTAATTTAAAAAAGGACCCTCTGGATGTCCCCTGAACATTAAAAAGGGCCCTCTGGATCCCCCTCCAATGCATACAACTTAAAAAGGGCCCTCTGGATCCCCCTCCAATGCATACAACTTAAAAAGAGCCCTCTGGATCCCCCTCCAATGCATAAAACTTAAAAAGAGCCCTCTGGATCCCCCTCCAATGCATAAAACTTAAAAAGGGCCCTCTGGATCCCCTTCCAATGCATAAAACTTTAAAAGAGCCCTCTGGATTCTCCTTAAAGAAGGGAAGGGCCCTCTGGAAGGGCCCTCTGGGTGCCCCCTAAAAGAAGGGAAGGGCCCTCTGGAAGGGCCCTCTGGATGCCCCTTAAAAGAAGGGAAGGGCCCTCTGGAAGGGCCCTCTAAAAGAAGGGAAGGGCCCTCTGGATACCCCTCAAGCCTGAAAAGGGCCCTCTGGATTTCCCTTAAAAGAAGGCAAGGGCCCTCTGGAAGGGCCCTCTGGATGCCCCCTAAAAGAAGGGAAGGACCCTCTGGATGCCCCTCCAATGTAAAAAGGGTCCTCCAGATCTCCCTTCAATGTATAAAATGTAAAAAGGTTCCTATGGATGCCCCCTAAAAAAGAAAAGGATGCCCCTCAGACTTGAAAAGGGCCCTCTAGATGCTCCTCTATTTAAAAAAAGGGCCCTCTGGATGCCCCTCCAATGTAAAAAGGGCCCTCTGGATCCCCCTCCAATGCATAAAACTTAAAAAGGGCCCTCTGGATCCCCCTCCAATGCATAAAACTTAAAAAGAGCCCTCTGGATTCCCCTTAAAGAAGGGAAGGGCCCTCTGGATACCCCTTCAATGTATACAACATAGAAAAGGGCCTTCTGGATGCCTCTCCAGTAAACTTCAGTTAAAAAAATGTTGCTCATAATTTCTGCTTTAGTGAATAGACAGCCATAAAGGAGATCAATATGTTAGCATGGATGAGGAGGTAGAGTTTCTGCTTCATGTTACAACAAGAGCCAGGAGATAGCAGACTGGGAGTCACGCCAAAGCAAGTAAAATAACAAAAACAGACGCCCGCCATCTTGGATTTATGGTGCATGTGTGATGCATGTGAACTGGCATACAGTGTCAGCCGTCCCTACAAATGCAGACCAAGCTGTTCTTATTATCTCCACCTCAGAGAGTGCGCGGGGATTTCTGAGCGTACAACATGCTGATTTTCATCATCTTTGGTCTCCTCTGACACAAACATTCTTTATATAGATCATGAAAGCTGATCGTTGATTCTGCGTCATGCTTTCATTCTCTCCAGGACACACATTCATAAAAGCCTTTCTGTAACTCCTGACCATGTCTCTGATTACCCTTCCTGTGTTATGCTCTGTTTCCTTTTATCCTTCCTTGATGACTCACTTTTTAATAGCCTTTTAGATTTTATGTTCCTTCCCTTGTCATCCTTATTTTTTTCTTTAAACTTGTGGTGTTTTCTTTTCATCCTCTTACGTCCCGTTTCCTCAGATATCTCCCCTGATGATATTCTTGTGTGAAATAATCTGTAAGAGTTTCAGTTTTATAGCCTGTGATCTGTTAATGTGTTCTTCTGTTTTATTCATTCTGTTTTGTTATATTATTTTATTCCTGTAATGCACTTTATGACTCGCATTAAAAATTTAAGCTACAAGACAAATCAAACGCCCTGATCTCTGATGCAAATGTCGGGAAAGCCGACTGCAGTTTATGACCCGGTGAGTTCCTGCTGCAGTCTTCATGGGCATCAACGATCTAGGACTTATCAGCATTCCCTCATTCATCAAACATGCCCTATCAAAACCTTCCACATCCTGCCCGGTCTGGCTCACTCTCTCTGTGACTCTGTGAGGTCTGCTGAACCCGGAGGCTCAACTTCTGACATCACATCAGATGGTTGATGTGACCCCATGTCCCACCGCTGACCTGCCGGACCTGCCCTCTCATGCAGCTGCCATGTTGGCGCCAATTGAAAGTGTCAGCAGAGCCAGGCGCCGAATCTTAATGACAGTGTGTAATTGGCGGGCTGGTTCAGGGTTATTTTGAGGGTTTGTGGCGTAGTACAAAGTGTTCTCAGGACGGTTTTAACATCTGAGGGTGGAAATATGACAGCTTGTCGGTCAAACAGGAGAGTGAACAGGGGCATATAATGCTTACATTGATCTGCATGTCACGGTGCAGGTTTGCTTGAATAGTAGATGCAGTGGTGCTAAAAGTTTGAATACCAACTGAGTACAGAGCTAGGGGTGGGAATCAAAAACCGGATCCGACTTGGAACCGGTTCCAATTGATCAATTCCATTGGAATTGTACACCTCAAATGTTATCGATTCTTCTTAACGACTCATCACGTCACTACCTCTCCCCATTCGGAGTCGGGACGCTTTCCTCCAGGCTCCAGGGGCCACGTCCGAACTCAAGCGGCTGAAAGTGAGGCACCGAGAACGGGTTAAATCTTCTCGATGACCCCCGGAGGAAAAGCGTTTAAATTATCTCCAAATTCAAAGTATGTTCCTCCAGACTAGACGGGCCACGTCCGGACTCACATGGCCGAAAATGAGGCATCGAGAGCGGGTAAAATAAGTCCACGATGACCCTGGAGGAAAAGCCTTTCTCCTCTCCAAATTCAAAGTCTTTTCCTCCAGGCTCGAGGGTCCACATCCGGACTCACGCGGCCGAAAATGAGGCATCGAGAGCGGGTAAAATAAGTCCACGATGCCCCTGGAGGAAAAGCGTTTCTCCTCTCCAAATTCAAAGTCTTTTCCTCCAGGCTCGAGGGTCCGCATCCGGACTCACATGGCCGAAAATGAGGCACCAAGAGCGGGTAAAATAAGTCCACGATGACCCTGGAGGAAAAGCCTTTCTCCTCTCCAAATTCAAAGTCTTTTCCTCCAGGCTCGAGGGTCCACGTCCGGACTCAAGCGGCCGAGAATGAGGTCAACCTATTGTTCAGTATGTTCAAGTTGAATATGTTCATGTTCAGTCTTATGCAGACATAATTTTGGAAAAATTAAATGGTTCCTTTTGGTGTTGAAGACTGTGTAGAACTACTTTTTTACCCCTTAAAATAATACTCAGGAATCGTTAGGAGAATTGATAAGGAATTTGATTGATAAGCAGAATCAACAATGGCATTGACATTGATGAAATCTTATTGATTCCCACCTCTATACAGAGCCTATGTTTCCCTGTACGAGTGAGGTATATTAGTTTTGAGCTATTTTCCTAAACCGTCTGCCGGCCTCGCTCCATCTGGTGTTGCTTCTTCCCTCACGCTCAAAGACACACATACGGAGAGGCCTCCACGGTTCTGATGATTATACTCTCAGAGTCGCTTAAGAAGGATCTTAATCATTAGCAATCAAATGATGTGGATGAGCTGAAAAAATAGTTTATTGGTTGAAACCTTATCAAGATGAACACATTTGGAAGTTGA
>NW_023260291.1:0-18613 GCF_009762535.1 Notolabrus celidotus | reverse complement strand
CTCATCATTGAAACCGTGTCAGAGGTAACACCAGACACAGACATGTAAAGACATTTGTGCAGACACACGGTGACAGTGACGGCCCCCTCAGGCCCCCCCTCAGGCCCCCTCAGGCCCCCGCTCCCTGCCCCACACAGCCTGAACCCTGTCTCTGTGAAGCCGTGATTGTTCGGCTGGCGGCTCGGCCCCTGCACGCCGTCTGAATGCCAAGCCGCTCGCCTCAATTTCAACCCTCCCACGCTAATGTTTATTTCTCCTCTTTCATCGGAGGAGAACAGAGCCAGGCTGATGAATTAAAAGCTGCTTCCTCTCCTCCTCGCCTGTCCCTCTGAGTGTCGGTCCTCTCGGTCCCGCCTGTCACTCACTCGCTCTGTTAATGGACGCGTGTCTGACACATTTCCAATAACACTTTGTCCCTCTGCCGGCTGCACATTTCAAGTTTCCTCTCCCAGGTTAAACGCCGTACATCCGTGAGCTCACTTCACAGCACTCTGGTTTAAGTGTGGCAAACAAACAAACAACCAAAACTGGGAGGGGTGTCGGCCTATAGCGGCCTCTTCACTGCCATTCATAGGAACACACTGATGCATGAACGTTTGTGGGTGAGTGACGACTCCAAAAAAGGACAAACATATTGGACAGGGTGGTCTGGAACCCCCTCTCCTCCTCTGAGTCTCACCCGAAGAGGGCGCTGTTCTTCCAGAGCGAGCGGAGCCAAAGCTTTGAGGGGCTCTGCTGGTGCCAGATGGTGGGAGGAATGAAAAGCTGATGGGAAAAATCACTTCCAACATGTTTATTCTCTCCATTAAAGCCAAAAAGAAAAACCTCTAGACTGAGGAAGCAAAGGATCCTCTTTGCACAAAGAGGCAGCAGACTTTGTGGAGATGGCAGATGGTTGGAGGGATGGGAAGAAAAAAAAAGGTTTCCAATATGCTCGTCTCCTTCAGGGAAGAGAAAGCCTCACAGGAAACTGCACAATAAATCTGAGTGTTATGGGAAACGCAGTCCTGAACTTCAGACGGAGCGGTGTTGGTTGGAGCTCTCGATGTGATTCCACTGAGGACGAACTTTCCAAAGATTCAACCGTCAGCTGGACGGAGGAATTTCAAAACCAGAAGCAAGAAAAACAAGAAGAGCGTCTCTGATGGGATGAGAGGTTTCCTCACTCGAGGATCATTGAGCTCTGAAGCAGGAAAGGCTTTGCACGTGTGTTTGAAAGGATGCGTCACGCGTAGGAGAGGAGTGAGACAATCAAACATGCACACTCCCACACACACCGACAGAATGCAAAGATATATATTTATGACCGTGCAACCAGGACGTCATCACACCTTCATCAGGGTCCAAGACTGAGACGTCGCCAATACATATACGCTCTTGCAGAGATGCACAGTGTGCAGGAGTTTGCATTATTTAAACACTCAGATCAGGACTTGTAATTGGCCTTCCCTGTTAAACTGTAACGCCTTGCCTGTAATGTGAAACGCTCTGAAGCGTGATGATGGAGTGAAGTCGCTCCATCGCTGAGCCGGCATTAAAGGAAGCACCAGAGGTGAAACAGTGCTGCGTGAATCACTCACTGGGACATCAGTAGGTGCATTTGCACCAAGAGTTCCAGGGTCTTTTATCCCCCAGAACTACTTTCCCCTGAACTAAAAGGTTCCTGGTCCCCCATTGTTGTCTGCGTTTGGACCGCGGGCTGAAGTCCCGGGTAGATTGTGTAAATCAGGCCAGAGACGTATGGAGGAAATAAAGTAAAGGCACTACACCACCAGACCAGTAGAGGGCAGTAAAACAAAGAGGAATGCCATTCATCACAGATGACACCATAGAAGCAGACGGACAGGCAGGTATCATTATGAGCAACACAACAGTTAGCCTGTTAGCATGAAGAGACTCAGCTGGTCTGTTTTAGATGGTGCTATATTTCATCACAGATGGATTCACTGAATCAACACGTGAGAGGAGATAAGCGCGAGTAGCAAAGACGTTTCAACACGGCTTTAAAATCCTTTTGAACTCAAAAAGCCGTGATCGCAGAGATCGGCCGGTGTTTTGGTTTAAACGGTGACCCTGTTAACTGGAGACTCTCAGCCGGATGCATCCCTCATAAACGTCTTTAGACCATCATTAAATATCTGATGAGGATATTTTGAAATCTTAATAAAAACTAAACTAGTTTGCATTCCCAGGAACTCCCTCTGTGTTTCAACAGCTGTGTAAACTCCACAAACACTGACACGTTCAGCTGAAGGTCTCCAGTTTACAGGGTCACTTTTAAAAGCGGAACACCGGGAGGAGAGACGCATTCACGGTGGGCTGAGAGAAGACTACTGTTACAAGCTGCTAAATCAAGAGAATCACAGCTTCTTCTTTTGAAAAGTACACACACATACAGAAAAGATAGAACAAATAAAAACTAATGAAAGAAAGAGAAATCAAGAGAATCACAGATGGAAAAAACAATGACTGTGAATGGTTTTTGGAAAAAATTGAAAAAAAAAAATTAAAAGAAAAAAAAAAAAAAATTGAAAGAAAAAAAAATTGAAAAAAAAATTTTGAAGAAAAATTTTTGAAAAAAAAACTTGAAAAAAATTTTTGAAAAAAAAACTTGGAATAAAAAAACTTGAAAAAAACTTGAAAAAAAATGTTTGAAAAAAAAAAGTTTGAAAAAAAAATGGACAAAATAGAATATGCAAAAATTTATTTCCCTCAAATTTAAAATTGTGCTACAAAAAAGGAAAAACTTAAAAAAAAGGGAAAAATTTTGCGCCTGCGGTTAAAAACATGTAAAAAGCACTGAATGAATCACACACACACATACAAAAAAGATAGAACAAATAAAAACTAATGAAAGAAAGAGAAATCAAGAGAATCACAGATGTGTGTGATGTTATTGTGGACGGAGGGCGGAATAAAAACACTGCGGTTAATCTACCAATCAGACACGTTCAGCATCGCAGGCCCCGCCCCCCAAAAGTCCTGGGACCTTTGAAAAGTACTACCCCCCTAGCAGGGGCTCTTTAGGGGGGAGATGATCTACCCCTGAACTAAATTTAGACCCTGGGTCCACCGGTCCAAACGCCTGTACTTTCACAGTATCACTGCCCTCCTATGACATCTTCAAAAACGGGTCTGACTTGATGCAGAACCAGAGATGTCGACGTCTTGTTTTGGTTCACACTGGGGCCTACATTACCCACAATGCAACACAGACTGCCAGGAGAAGGTTCTAATGTCTCATGTCAGTAGCAGTGAATGTGGATTATGTGGCCCAGGTGACGCTGACCCACGTGACATCACCTGAGGACCATGATTGGACGTCTTCCTCGTGTCTTTGAGTTTACTGTAGTTCTATTTTGCTGCTTTCATAACCGCCTGTCACTCTGCAGGACTGCGGCGTCTTTGTCGTCGTAGTTCCCGGAGGCGGCTCTCTTTTCTTTTGCATCACCACCTCCTTACTGTACGCTCGCTTTTATAACATCCCTAAAAATATAAACACATTATTTCCAGAGGGAATCGCTCCCACGTTTAAAAAGAAAGAAAAAAAAGCCACCAGACAACAAGTGTTTGCAGCCGGAGCTGTTAGAGCAGCGCTGAACCGGGCGCGTCTGTGGTGCATTATAGCAGCGAGCATGTGGTGACATCAGCCGGATCCTTACAGTTTCTTATTTATATGAAAATTTCACAGATTATCGCTCTGATTTCACACCCTGTGAAAGCCAATAAAACCAGACCAGTAGGTGAGTTTAAGAGAGGCGGCGAGGCTGGAGTCCGTCCATCTGGCTGCATCACCAGAGCTGGTTATTTATTTGTCTGGGTTATGTAAGCAGCAGAGCAGACGGCCGTGTGTGTGTGTGTGTGTTTCTGTGTGTGTGTGTGAGTGTGTGGCTGAGAGAGGCAGGCAGTGAGAGCGGGGAAATAAAGACCGACACAGGAGAGAGTGTGGGAGGGAGATTGGATTCAGAGAAGAAGAATTAAAATCGGATATTTTTGTTGCCGTTATTTGTTGATTATTTTCTGCTCTGTAAACTTCGGGAGGCAGAAACTGAATTATGTGCCGTGACAGTGAGGCAAATTGAAACGGAGAGAATGTTTACAGGCACGTAAAAGTGTGTTGTGTGATGTGATTGTGACCCAGTTTCTTTCTGTGCACTTAAACGCGCCTTTATTAAAGGAGAATGGAGGGTTTTACATTTTAGTGTCGTTCACCAAATGTGAAGAAAACAAGGGATGGGGTTCAGAAATACAGAAGGTTGGTTAACAAGGGGTGCTGGTGTGGTGGAGGGGGCGCCCCATGTATGGTGGATGTAGTCCTCTTAGTCCAGGCATGGTTTGGTGCATGTCTCCCCCCACGTTCTCCATATTTCCTATCTCTCTCTCTCTTTTTTTTTTGGCCTTCTTGCCTTTATTTGACAGTTTTTGAGATGCATGTCTGATTTTGAAGTGGAGTTTTAGCTCCATTGTGCAGCGTTAGCCGTGCAGAGCATGTGCAAACTGACAGACAACACCATGTCACCAATCAGCCGTCACATCTTCACCTGTGCAATATTTTATAATCAAATCCAACTTTGACTTTTTGTTTTTGATTTCTTTTTTTTCTTTTCTCTTATTTTTGTTCAGTAGATTCTTTTTTTATATACTTTTCTTTTCTGTTTCTTTTGTTGGTTGATTCTTTTTTTCTTTTCGTTTTTTATATAGTTTATTCTTCTTTAAGCCTCTTCTTTTTTTCTGTTTTTCTCTTTTTCTATTGCCTTTTTCACTTTTCTTTTTTAGTCATTTGATACTTTTCTTTTCTATTTCTTTTGTTTGATTGATTTTTGTTTTCGCTTTTCTTCCTTTTTTTTGTAGATTCTTTTTTTTCTTTCTTGTTGAGTTTATAATTTTCTTTTCTCTCTTTTTAGTTGATTCTTTTTTTCTTTTTGTTTTTTGTGTAGTTGATTCTTTTTTCTGCTTCTTCTTTTTTTTTTCACTTGATAATTTTTTTTCTCTTTTTCTATTTGGTCTTTTTTGGTCAGTTGATACTTTTCTTTAATATTTCTTTTTTTCTTTCTTTTCTTTTTCTTTTTTTAGTAGATTCTTTTTTTTCTTTCTTTCTTTCTTGTTGAGTTGATAATTTTCTGTTCTCTTTAGTTGATTTTGCTTTTCTTGTCAATTTTTTCCTTTTTCTTTTTTCAGTAGATTATTTCTTTTTTTCACCTTTTTTTCTTGTTTCTTTTCTTTTCTTTTCTTTTTCTTTTTGGTTCACTTGATTTTTCCTTTTTTCTTTTCTCTTTTTTGGTTTTGTGGTTCATTTTTTCTCTCTTTTTACTTTCCTTTTTATTCAGTAGATTATTTCTTTTTTTCTTTTTTTTCTTTGATGAGTTAATTCTTTTGTTTTCTCTCTTTTTAGTTGATTTTTTTCTGCCTTTATTTCTTTCCTTTCTTTTTCTTTTTGGTTCACTTGATTTTTTCAGCAGGACAGCTGAAGAGACACAGGACATGTGTGGAGTAGAGAGCGGGGGAAGACATGCAGGGAATGGTCAACCGGCCGGGAATCGAACCGGCGACCCCTGCGACGAGGACTGTAGCCTCTGTATGTGGGGCGCTTAGACCGCTAGGCCACCAGCGCCCCCCTTGTCTCTCTTTAAACTAAAAAGAACTGCATGTTTAGCTCGTCTGCGTCACTGAGACCGGATGAGTCTGTTCTTTGGCGGTTGAATATTTCTGTGCAGGAGTTGCAAAGAGGAAACAGTCTGAAAACACACCATGCATCCAGCTGCTTCACCTCCCCTCCAATCAAGCTCGTCGTTCAATTAAGACTACCTTTGCTTTCTTGCTGCTAACAAAACAAACGAGCAGCTAACATGATGTTTAATGTAGCTTCAAAACAAAAACAAACTGCACGTGGAAGCTGACACGGTACAGTCAAAACATGACAGTTAAACTTTGACCGTTAGCCTCCAACTAGACATAGAGCTCTGTCTCACTAGAACTTCATAGGAATGCTAGCTGTTTGTTTCAAGGTACCTTTAAGTTTCACTTTCTGGTTTCCTTTTCAAAGGTTTTCTAGAGTTTCTGTTTCGAGGTACCCTTTAGCATTTTAAAGCAGAGTACCCTTAGTGTCTGTTTGAATGTAATTTGCTCAAAGATATTCTTTGGTGACTGTTTTGAGGTACCTCCTGTGTTTTTCCTACGAGGCACAGTGAAGCGTCTGTTTCCAGGGAAGTTTCCCTCTGGTGTTTAGTTCAAGGGTACCTAAAAACACACCCATCTCAAGGTGCTGTAATTGGCTATTTGAAGCAAATATTGGCAACCATTTTTAAAGCCTGTTATGGATTTACTTGAAGGGTATTCTAAAGCGTACGTCTCAAGGTACCCTCTCTCTGCAGGTCTTTGCATTAGTATCTTTTTTAAAGCTTATTTTTTTGTCTGTCTTAAGATACTCTTTACTGTCTGATTCAAGGCAAGGTGCCCTTTAGCATTTTCTTCAAGGCTTCCCTTACAACAAATGTTTCAAGGTACCCTAATTGTCTTATTGGAGGTAAATAGCTTCTTTTGATGTCTTCAGGTACCCTTGACAATTCAATGTGATCCCTTTATTGTCTTTTTTGTTTGCCTTTTAGTGTCTGTTTCATGGTCTTTGAGTTTGTATTAAGGTACCCCTTTGCATCTTTGCTGTCTGCTGAAAAAGCGACCCTCAAATGTTGTTTTTCAAGTTTAATATTAAGACTGTTGTAAGGCTTTACTTCTCAGAAGGTATGCCTAAGCATGTCTTTGAAAATACCTTGAAACTGCTGTTTCCAGGTACCCTTGAGTAGATTCTCCAAGCTACCTCTCAGTGTCTGTTCTGAGGCCAGTTTTCATCCTTTTTGTGGACTCTGATTGTCCTGCTTTGTTAGGATCAGACATGAAGCTTTATTTGTTGACACATTTGATGTTGGTGACGATGCAAAGTCCCAACATCTGTATGGTTTCACAGCTTTAAGAGAGTCTGAAGCATCATTTTGCTTCCCTTCATTTTACCTAAAAGTATCACAGAAGAAAATATCAGATATGTGCACTTATATTGTAAAGCTGCTGCACAGTCTGTCCTCGTGTTTTCAGTCCAGATGTTGCAGTATGTCTCTGCAGAATTAACACTGTTGTCCTCACTTTGGAAAGATCTGAGTATTCCTCCACCACATGCACAGTTTGAATTTGTGCATCAGAACACAAACAGGGTTTTTGAAGTAAAGATGCATTTCTCCCTGTTTGTTGTTTTTGAGCACAGAGTCCAGGAGCAGCTGCAGACCAGCAGGCGTCTTCAGAGAGCGCAGTTTCTCCACAAAGAGACGTCCATAATTACAGACAGAGAGAGAGGAACACTCCCGCTGCAGAGGCTCATGGGGAATACATATTAGGCTACTTGTACGATTAGTGTTCTGACATTATGCTGCCCTGGCATTTAGACCTCTTGTTTTTTAAATGAGACGCCTCACCGCAGCGTGGAAACCTCTGGCGGCGGTGTGTTGGGCTCAGAGGGGGCGGCGGCGGCGGCGGCATGAATTAAACATGGCAGGTGGTGCAGAGAGGGCAGGGGTGAAGGTGAGGAGCTGTGGGAGTGTTGGTTGGTGATAAAGTCAGCCGCTCTGTGGGTGTAACTTTGTCTCAGCGCTGACTCACTGCTGCTGTGACAGAGCTGTGAGGAACGGCTTACCTGGAATCAATAAATCTGCTCACACGAGATCCACTCTGAGACGCAGAAACAACAGATTCATAGAGTTTCACAGGGAGAGGATGGAGGTCCAGCGTCTGTTAGCAGCTTTCTTCCTCGTCTTGTTTCTAATTAAGTCTTCTTCCTGATCCCAGATCTGCAGTTTTATTCTGATCCCAGTGTTTTTATGAGTCATTTTTATTCCCACTTGGCCTCCTTTCCAATCTTAATCAGATTAGAGGCGGTCATGTAAATCCAGCTATTCATACGAACACGAAAACACGCACACACTAATTCCTTCATTTTTAGAATCATCTGCTGCAAACATAAAACACATCAAATGGACAAAAACAAGCTGCTTTTAGAAACCCAGTTATTAAAAGTGACGCTGGAACATGAGACCCATGTGTGGACGTCAAACCGGGGCGAGGTGTGACCCGTCAGAAGGTCTCATTATTTATAAAGTGCCTAATCCCAACAAACCTTCTCCTCAGACTCTTTCCAAACAGAGCCGGTCTAGACCGGACTCCATGTTCTATTATTAACAAAGACCCAACATCAAGACCGGATCAGATCCAGTCCCATCTTCCAGACAGGACTCAGTCTGATCTCATCTTAATCCACCATGAGCAGAGCACTTTGCAGCATTTAGTAAGTTACAGTGGCAAGGACAAACTTCCTTTAACAGGCAGAAACCTCCAGCAGGACCAGACTCATGTTAGACACACATCTGCTGAGACCGTGTTGGAGAGAGGGATAGAGGGAGATGAAGAGAGAGAGAGATGATAGTGGGGAGACGGATAGTAGTAGTTGTAGCAGCTGGAGTCTGGACCACGTCCACAGCAGCAGAGATCCAGAGGAACCTACGAGACAAGGGAGCTCAGGGACTCCAGAAAGGTCTAAGAAAAGAGAGAAGAGAGGGAGACCAGAAGAAAGAAAAAGAGGAGAATAAAGGGTGAAGGAAAGGACGGGGTAATAAAAGGAGACAGAAAGGATGAAGAAACATGAAAAGAAGAAAGAAAGAAAGAAAGAAAGAAAGAAAGAAAGAAGGAATGTAAGAAAGGAAAAAGGAATAAAAGAGAGAAAGAAGGATGGAAGGATCGAAAGGAAATGGGAAAGAAAGAAGGAATGTAAGAAAGGAAAAAGGCTTGAAAGAAAGAAGGAATTATAAAGAAAAAAGAGAAAGAAGTAAAGAAAGCAAGAAAGGAATAAAAAGAAAAAGGAAAGAAAGAAGCAGTGTAAGAAAGGGAAAAAAAATGAAAGAGAGAAAGAAAGAAAGAAAGAAAGAAAGAAAGAAAGAAAGAAAGAAAGAAAGGATGAATAACAGACCCCAAAAAAGGAATCTACAGCAGAGATCCAGAGGAACCTACGAGACAAGGGAGCTCAGGGACTCCAGAAAGGTCTATGGTTAGTAACTTTAATGGGACAGGAAGAGTTAAAGTGAGAGACAGGCAGAGAGAGGAGAGAGAGGGAAAGACAGGATCCCAGTGTGTCAGTCTAAGCCTATAGCAGCATAACTAAGACCTGGTCCAAGCCTGATCCAGCTCTAAATATAAGCTTTATCAAAAAGGAAAGTTTGAAGCCTACTCTTAAAAGTAGAGAGGGGGTCTGCCTCCCGGACCCTGACTGGTAGATGATTCCAAAGGAGAGGGGCCTGATAACTGAAGGCTCTACCTCCCATACTACTTTTAGAGATATATTAACTGTGTGCAATGTTTTAATTAAGCCTCAAATGGTCACACCTCCTAGTTTGGGAATCACAACATGATGTCTTTCATGCTCCCCTTTGTTTAGATCAAACGAGTCTGAAGAATGAAGCTTGAGCGGATAATAAACCCTCTCCAGGTTTATATCAACCAGACTAAAAAAACTCCTCCTGCTCATGCTGCCATGTCAGGGACTTATTCCAGCGCTGCATGTTCTCCCTGAGACAGAGAGTGTTGGTTGTTGTTTTGAGCAGCTGTGTGATGTGTGTGTGTGTGTGTGTGTGTGTGTGTGTGTGTGTGTGTGTCGTTCATCAGTGAGCTCCTGTGTGTGAAGTCAGTCAGTGTTTATAGGTGTTGTAACTGCAGACATCAGTGCCTCTCTCTCTGCATACAGAGGACTTCATCTGTTTTATACTCCCTGATATGAAACCTTGACCGAAGTCACACCTGCGCCGTCGCTCTTCAGAATTAACGGTCGGCCTTGGCGATGGTCTGCTGATGGTTTTCCTCTCCCACGCTCTGGTTTGATGTTTTGATGGACGAGAGCTGCAGGATCACGTTCCTGGAAACATGTCAGAGTTCATGTTTGAGTTTGAAGGTAACAAAAGAGAAGAAACCTTCAAAACATCAGACGTTTAACCAGATGAAATCAAAATAAAGACATGTATGTTTCCTGAAATGGAAGTTTCAGAGCCGGACTTGTTTCCAAAATAAATCAGCACATGTTGAGTTTTATTCTCATGTTACGATAGGAACGATACGACACAACTCAATACAAACAATAAGATCTGATACCAAAGTTATGACCTGAACTTTACGATGGTTAGGGTTAGAACCAGAACTAAACTTAACCAAACAGAACCAAACAGAACCAAACAGAACCAGAACTGAACCAGAACCAAACCAGAACTGAACCAGAACCGAAGCAGAACAGAACCAGAACAGAACCAGAACAGAACCAGAACCAGAACTCAAGCAAACAGAACCAAACAGAACCAGAACCAAACCAGAACTGAACCAGAACCGAAGCAGAACAGAACCAGAACCAAACCAGAACCAAACAGAACCGAACTCAAGCAAACAGAACCAAACAGAATCAGAACCAAACAGAACCAAACCAGAACTGAACCAGAACCAGAACTGAACCAGAACTGAACCAGAACCGAAGCAGAACAGAACCAGAACAGAACCAGAACAGAACCAGAACCAAACAGAACCGAACTCAAGCAAACAGAACCAAACAGAATCAGAACCAAACAGAACCAAACCAGAACTGAACCAGAACCGAAGCAGAACAGAACCAGAACCAAACAAGAACCAAACAGAACCGGACTCAAGCAAACAGAACCAAACACAACCAGAACCAAACACAACCAGAACCAAACCAGAACTGAACCAGAACCGAAGCAGAACAGAACCAGAACAGAACCAGAACAGAACAGAACCGAACCAGAACCGAACTCAAGCAAACAGAACCAGAACCAGAACTAGAACCAAACTCAAGCAAACCCTCAGAAGGAACAGATGAAGCCACGATACACAGCCTCCCCTCCATCACCTGTATCCTATATCCTCACATGTGATTGGTCAGCATGGCCGCCATACTGTACCAATCAAAACTAAGTTCTGCTGTTTCCAAGTGAAAATATGAAACATCTTAAATCCATGAAAGTTCAAGGATTCTGTGTTTTCTTGGATGTGCATGAAGAATCTTTGTGTTTGGACCGTTGGTTACAGACTCCCAGCCGTCCCTCCAGGCTCAGGAATATTTAAACTATCATGCTGACATGATTTATGTCTTTATCATGAAAATATATCTGCAGATGATTTGAATAAAAATGAGATGAAGCTCTCTGTCTGTGTTTTCCTCCAGCCTTTGTTTACAGCGACTCCTGAATCTAAATGTTTCTAGGTAAATATATATGCAGCACATTCTGATGGGAGATCACGCAGGTTGCAGTTGTGAGAGTAAATAACAGACTGCAGCTTTAGGGGGTCTGTCCTTCCTGAGTGTGTCGTTCTATTACGGCTTAATGTGTTTGTGAAAAAGCAGCGATGCACCTGCAGGGATCAGACGTCCCCGTGACGCTGCATGGGGCTTAAAGAGGGGATGTGCACGGGAGATAATATGTGGACCAGAGAAGGAGAGAGAGAGAGAGAGAGAGAGGGAGGTGGATTGTGGAAGTCGTTATTTGGGGCTTTAGGAGCCTCAGAGAGACGCTCCTGTGGAGTTATTTCCCACCGTGTCCTTGAATGCACCGCAGAGGTGCAGAGGTAAAGCCCGAGCCACAAACTTCACTTGAAGGCGTTTTTATCTAACCTCTGCGATGGAACAGGAATGGAACAGGGACAGGAACAGGGACAGGAACAGGAACAGGGAAAGGAACAGGGAAAGGAACAGGGACAGGAACAGGGACAGGAAAAGGAACAGGGAAAGGAACAGGGAAAGGAACAGGGAAAGGAACAGGGACAGGAACAGGGACAGGAACAGGGACAGGAACAGGAACAGGGACAGGAAAAGGAACAGGAACAGGAACAGGGACAGGAACAGGGACAGGGACAGGAACAGGGACAGGGACAGGAACAGGGACAGGAACAGGAACAGGAACAGGAACAGGGACAGGAACAGGGACAGGAACAGGGACAGGGACAGGAACAGGGACAGGGACAAGAACAGGAACAGGGACAGGAAAAGGAACAGGAACAGGAACAGGAACAGGGACAGGGACAGGAACAGGAACAGGAAGCTTAAAGAGGGGATGTGCACGGGAGATAATATGTGGACCAGAGAAGGGGGAAGAGAGAGAGAGAGAGAGGGAGGGAGGTGGATTGTGGAAGTCGTTATTTGGGGCTTTAGGAGCCTCAGAGAGACGCTCCTGTGGAGTTATTTACCACCGTGTCCTTGAATGCACCGCAGAGGTGCAGAGGTAAAGCCCGAGCCACAAACTTCACTTGAAGGCGTTTTTATCTAACCTCTGCGATGGAACAGGAAAGGAACAGGGACAGGAACAGGGACAGGAACAGGAACAGGGAAAGGAACAGGGAAAGGAACAGGGACAGGAACAGGGACAGGAACAGGGAAAGGAACAGGGACAGGAACAGGGACAGGAACAGGGACAGGAACAGGAACAGGGACAGGAAAAGGAACAGGGACAGGAACAGGGACAGGAACAGGGACAGGGACAGGAACAGGGACAGGGACAAGAACAGGGACAGGAACAGGGACAGGAAAAGGAACAGGGACAGGAACAGGAACAGGAACAGGGACAGGAACAGGGACAGGAACAGGGACAGGGACAGGAACAGGGACAGGAACAGGAACAGGGACAGGAGCAGGAACAGGAACAGGAACAGGAACAGGGACAGGAACAGGAACAGGGACAGGGACAGGGACAGGAACAGGAACAGGAACAGGAAGCTTTAAGAGGGGATGTGCACGGGAGATAATATGTGGACCAGAGAAGGGGGAAGAGAGAGAGAGAGAGAGGGAGGGAGGTGGATTGTGGAAGTCGTTATTTGGGGCTTTAGGAGCCTCAGAGAGACGCTCCTGTGGAGTTATTTCCCACCGTGTCCTTGAATGCACCGCAGAGGTGCAGAGGTAAAGCCCGAGCCACAAACTTCACTTGAAGGCGTTTTTATCTAACCTCTGCGATGAGGTCGCTCCTTTTGTCTCACCGGTCTATTGAACCGGTCGCTCACGCAGTCTGAAGCAATTACAGCAGCCGCACACCGAGCTGCCGCTGGTTATGGTTTCTGCCAGCGTCTTTACGGCGGCCACCTTTACAGCCAATCTCTCTCTCTCTCTCTCTCTGTCCGTCAATAACACAATTATGTGCTCCGAGTCTCCTGCTCGCTCAGACTCAGAGTGTTTCTCTGCAGGAGAACAAGGACGCTCACTTTGTTCCCTCAGGCAGACGGATGTTTGCACCTTTCATCTCAGGCGGTTATCACGAAGTCTTTAAATGCACGATTAATAAAGATGAGTCAAGATGATGATTGTTTAGTTTGCTGTATTTGTTCTGATGACTTCTTAAGAAGAAACTCTTCTGAACACAAACTCAACGCCCTCCTACATTTTCTTTTTAATGCACTCTTTCTTTACGTGCACTTTGCACAGTTTTATGATCTCTGACGTGCACAGACCAGTTCTACTGTGAGGTGAAATAATCCAGGTCTGGTGTTCCCAAGCTTCTTAGTCCTCTTAGTGCCAGAGACCGGAGACCTCCCAGCTGCATGCAGGAAATCACAGGCATGCAAAAACCTTCATGTTTATCTGTTTTTAAGAAGGCTGGACGCAGCATCACGTACTCAGAGGGCGTGTTGCAACAAAATGAAGAAGAAAATTGATGATATTTTTGGATTTGCATGCTTTTATGAAATGTTTAACTACAATTTCTGTGAGTATTTTACAATAATAGATCAAAAGAGTGATTTTAAGTTATGTAAAGTTTTTTATTGTTGTTTGGAAAGCAGATCTTGACCCCTCCATTAGTGTCTCATGGGCCCCCAGGGGGTCCCAACCCACTGATCCAGATGTTCCATTCATATCTGACTGAAAGATTCCTAATTTCTCTCCTTTACACTTATAATAATAATAATAATAATTTCAATAATTCCAATTTAGAAATAATACATTTATTAAGTTGGGTTTTTTTGGGGTATTATATTTCAGGCTGGTGTCTCTAAGTGATCGTTATTATTACAGAACATTTATTTTACACATTTTTTAAGAAGAAAATATCCAGATTTTTTTTTACACTGACTCATTTTTTAACAATCAAGAAAAGTCACTTAGAGAAATAATACAACAGAAAAATTTGAGTTAATCTGACGGAGGATTAGGGACAAAAATGAGATTTTTGACAATAAAAAAAGTCCTAAATTTATTATCTTAATTCTTAAATTAAGTAAATTAAAGCTGTAAATTTATAAGATTAAGGTCTGAAATCTATGGGGGAAAAAAAATATTAGGAAAAATTATATTTTAAGAACAAAGTTTCAAAATTGTGAAATTACAGTCGTAATTTTTTGAGAATAAAGTCTTGAATTTAACAGAATAAATGTGTAAATTAATGAGATTAAGGTCTGAAATTTAATCAATGATTGAATAATGAGATTAAGATTTTATATTTATAAGAATAAACTCTTCTTCTTGTAAATGTGTCACTTCATTAGATTATAAAGGAAAGAGAGCGATCAGGTTCTCTAAACTTTACATATTTAATCTCAGAGACATTTTAATCCAGTAAGAACTGGACCTGAAACCTCCTCACTTCTTCTGCTTCCACGATCACTTCAGCTCCTACGAGAGCTTTGACGCTTTGATTTCATGGGAGGGTTTGAGATGAGCCGCTCAGGACTTCAAGAAGACATTATATATGACTCCTAACTAAAGGAAGGCAGGAAGAGGAAAACATGTCCATGTAATCAAACAAACAGACTCAGAGTGTCTCTCTCTTCATCACTTCCTCTTCCTCTCTGTGTTTCTTCCAGAGTGCCGCTGAAAGTGGAGCAGGCTAACAACGCCCGGGACGCGCTGGCGAAGGCCGTCTACAGCCGGCTGTTCGACCACGTGGTGACCCGGGTCAACCAGTGCTTCCCCTTCGAGTCCTCCGCAAACTTCATCGGCGTCCTGGACATCGCTGGCTTCGGTGAGTGTCCCACAAAAACTCTCTGATCTTTAATCACGGCAGGAACAGGAACAGGAACGGGAACAGGAACAGGGACAAGAACAGGGACAGGAACAGGGACAGGAACAGGAACAGGAACAGGAACAGGAACAGGGACAGGAACATGAACAGTGACAGGGACAGGGACAGGAACAGGATCAGGGACAGGGACAGGGACAGGAACAGGGACAGGGACAGGGACAGGAACAGGGACAGGGACAGGAACAGGGACAGGAACAGGGACATGAGCAGGAACAGGAACATGAGCAGGAACAGTGACAGGAACAGGGACAGGGACAGGGACATGAGCAGGAACAGGAACATGAGCAGGAACAGGGACAGGAACAGGAACAGTGACAGGAACAGGAACAGTGACAGGAACAGGAGCAGGAACAGGGACAGGAACAGGAACAGTGACAGGGACAGGAACAGGGACAGGAACAGGAACAGGGACAGAAACAGGGACAGGAACAGGGACAGGAACAGGAACAGTGACAGGGACAGGAACAGGAACAGGAACAGGAACAGGGACAGGAGCAGGGACAGGAACAGGACAGGAACAGGACAGGAACAGGGACAGGACAGGAACAGGGACAGGAACAGGGGCAGGAACAGGAACAGGGGGAAGGGACAGGAACAGGAACAGGGGCAGGGGCAGGAACAGGAACAGGGATAGGGACAGGGACAGGGACAGGGACAGGGACAGGAACAGGAGCAGGAACAGGACAGGGACAGGGACAGGAACAGGAACAGGAACAGGAGCAGGGACAGGGACAGGAACAGGAGCAGGGACAGGAGCAGGACAGGAACAGGGACAGGAACAGGGGCAGGAACAGGGACAGGAACAGGGAAAGGGACAGGAACAGGAACAGGGACAGGAACAGGAACAGGAACAGGGAAAGGAACAGGAACAGGGACAGGAACAGGGACAAGGACAGGAGCAGGAACAAGAACAGGACAGGGACAGGGACAGAAACAGGGACAGGAACAGGGACAGGGACAGGGACAAGAACAGGGACAGGGACAGGAACAGGAACAGGGACAGGGACAGGAAAAGGAACAGGAAAAGGAACAGGAACAGGAACAGGGACAGGAACAGGGACAGGGACAGGAACAGGAACAGGGACAGGAACAGGAACAGGGACAGGAACAGGGACAGGAACAGGGACAGGGACAGGAACAGGGACAAGAACAGGGAAAGGAACAGGAACAGGGACAGGAACAGGAACAGGAACAGGATTATTGAGGGAAATGTTCTGATGTAGTCCACATAAAATATTTTCATTATCACATGAAATATTCAGTTTAAAGCAGCTCTGAGGGGTTTTCTGTCCGTGTGGATTTTGGCGCCCCCTGTGGCCAAAGAATGTATCATACAGTCCCAGTTTGAGCTCTCCTAATGAAATGGAAATGTGGATTTCTAAACTCAGATTATCAGATTATTCTAATCCGGATGATTGATTCACTGATTCATTGATTCATTGATTCACTGATTCATTGATTCATTGATTCATTGATTCATTGATTCATTAAAAGGTGAGGTTCAGTCTGAGTGAGAATCCTAAAGCTCACATTGAACGTATGAACACTTGGCTGAGTCCAGATGTTGTCGGACGCTCTCTGCCGTCTCTAACCGACTCTCTGTTTCTGTTTCTGCAGAGTACTTTGAACACAACAGCTTCGAGCAGTTCTGCATCAACTACTGTAACGAGAAGCTTCAGCAGTTCTTCAACGAGCGGATCCTGAAAGAGGTCAGAGCCGCCGCCGCCGCCGCACAGCTGCCTCCCATTCACCGCGTTCCCATCTGAGGGCGGGGAGAAAACATCCATTAGCCTTCACTTCCAAACGTCTCCCTATCACAGCTTTGATTTAGACTCTGATATAAGTGCTGCTCTCTTTGTCAGCTCTCGTTCTCCCAGAGTACAGGGTGGATTATTATATTGATTTTAGAAACATCACATGAAGCCTAAACGTTGATCTTTAGAGACGGTTTCATCTCAAACATGAGTTTCCCTTTGATCGTACGCTCGTCTGTGATTGCTGTTTATGTCAGAGAGAGAGGATGAAATGCCGACGCGGTGAAGATGATGGAGAGAGTTTTAATATCTGTGTTTAACGTCTGGGTGGAATCACATCCTCAGACATCCTCAGACATCCTCAGACATCCTCAGCACCCAAACAACCATTAGCCTCAGCGCTGTCCGAGTCTGATCCAGAACCATAATGATGCTCCATGTATGATCCCTCCTGACTCGTGGGTTCCACATAATGACCGGTGAACCTCCGCCGACACTCGAGGATGGAGAACCTCCTGTAATGATTTCAGACTCTCTGTGGGAGTGTCTGTGTTTCCTGTTCCTGTTTTAATTGGTGAAATAACGATCCACTGTGTGAAACATGGACCAAGTCTCAGTGACGTCACCTGTTCAGACCTGAGGAGGCGTGATGAGGCTCAAAGATGGCCGACATGTTTTCTCCAACGAACTTAGGAACAAGCAAAGAGGGAAACAACTGCAACAACCTCACCTGTCAATCAAATCAGCCACGCCCCTGATCTATTTATAACTCTAAGACTCAATTTGTTTGAGCTGTACAACTGTCGGCTTAGACTGTACGCTCTACCTCCCCTTACTCCCCTACTTCAATTAGGGAAGATAGGAGAGAAACAGAGAGTCTGCAGAAGAAGACAGGGGAAGCAAAGCCAGGACAAGAAGGTTGTTTGGGCTGGAGTTTCCTCCTGCAAGGCTAGGCTGTACGCTCTACCTCCCCCTACTTTCCTACTTTGATAAAGGAAGACAGGAAAGTGGAGAGGAATGAGTCTAAAGCGAAATGTTCAAAAGAGGAGAGAGAAGGCAGAGCCAGGGGAAGGTGGTTAAGGTTAGTTCTCCCCCCGACTGACGTAGGCTGTACGCTCTACCTCCCCCTACTTTCCTACTTCAATGAGGGAGGAGAGAAAAGAGTCTGTTAAGAGATGTTAGAAGAAGACAGGAAAGGCAGAGTCAGGGGTTGAAGCCTATTTGAGTCAGAAATCACACCTGCTGGTTTAAGCTGTACGCACTACCTCCCCCAACAGCTCTATTTTCATGAGGGGAGAGAGACGGCGAAGGAGTCTGTAGAGAGATGTTAAGAAAGAAGACAGGGAAGGCAGAGCCTCTGACATAGGCTGTATGCTCTACCTCCCCTACTTTCCTACTTTAATATAGGAAGACAGGAAAGAGGAGAGGAATGAGTCTAAAGCAAGATGTTTGAAAGAGGAGAGGGAAGAGAGAGCCAGGGGAAGGTGGTTTAGGCTAGGGTTGCCCCCAACTGACGTAGACTGTACACTCTACCTCCCCTTACTCCCCTACTTCAATGAGGTAAGACATGAAGAGAGGATAGAGGACAGAGTCTAAAGCGAGATGAAAGGAGACAGGGAAGGCAGAGTCAGGGGGAGAAGCCTGTTTGAGACAGAAATCCCATCTGCTGGCTTAGACTGTACGCCCTACCTCCCTTCTTTTCCTCTACGCCAGTGAAGGGAGAGAGGAGAGAGGAAAAAGAAGAGTCTGTAGAGAGATGTTAGAAAG